>NW_006262022.1:4948149-5060615 GCF_000493195.1 Citrus x clementina
ACGTGTCTTAAAGGATTTTATCCAAATTCTAACACTTTTACAAGCAGTGCAGCCAGACAATCAAAATTCCAATTTCTTTTTATCTTTGTTTCTGTGGCAAATGGATCATTTACTGATATATACCTTATTCATTTTTCTCCTCCTCAGAGAAAACATCACTACAAAGTGTCCAACAATCTATTAAGTATTCCCGAAGAAAATGTATAATGGATCAATTAAAATGTTCTAGATCACATCTCAACTTTAGTGCTTGCCCACTTTCTTCAAGTACCCAAGAAACTCTAACTTGTATACTACTTCTAATCCTAGAAGCTAAGACTTAGAATCTTCTGGTGATTTGAGACAGTTTATTTGATAACTATTAAATAATCTGTTTTCACAAATCCCTGTCATAAATCTTGAACGATAACTGAATCAGAAAACATACTCAAGCGCTGAATCTGAATGACAGCTTACTTTATTAGTGCATCTTAGGTTACTATGAGAAAAATCCTTAGGAAATTTTTTTAATAAAAAAAAACAATATTAGAGCCCTAAAATAGACTATCGTGCTAACTCCATTCTTGTTACATTACATATGAAACATTCAAAGATTCTAGAACTTCAAAAACCAAGAGAACAGTCAAATATCAGCATATATTACCCGATCCAATTTCAAAAGCAAATATTTGAGGAAAAAAAAAGTACTTATTAACTTGGTTAAAAATGTTTTCATACATTGCTGGGGGGGAAAAAAATTCAACAACAGATGCACCAGTTTTTGTGTCAAAAACAGACAGTGAAAGTAAACCCTATGCATTTAAAGTCTGACAAAGATCCAGCAAGCCTTGTCACAATGGTGTTGCAAGTCCTATTAAACAAAGTACAAGAACAAAGTCAGATTAACCGTTCAACAAGCATCAGGAATCAACCATCATCAGAGACAACTAACATGAAAACCAACCAACTGAAGCCTATGTACTACTAACGTTATTCTAAGAAGCCATGAACTCATCTCAGCAATAAATGTAAATACAAATAAACTAAATATTTCTGCTGAACGAAATCTAAATCACAACCAACCATCATTTTGGCTCCCGTAAAAAGACACAAGAAGCTAATATTCCAAGCATTTTTCCTTTTAAGTTTTCACACAAAAATGAGCCTCAATGATGAAAAAGAATTGGGAATAAGGTTAATTTGTTTACCCGTGCAGTTACAAAAGTCATAAACCTTTAGAAACCCACTTCCAGTATAAGATTAATGTGCTTATTCGTGCCCAAGAAAACGATAACTTATAACAAACGGATAATTAGAAAAAAAAAATTTCCAAGAAAGGCAAATAGAGATTAAAAATGTTACCCTGAGAAAGCCAGCTCCAGTAAGTTGAATCAACAGCGATGCTCGACTTAAGCCTAGCAGAGGCAATGGCGCTGTGAAGCGGCATCAGTGACTCAACACTTCCCAAAGCCGAAAGAACCCTTTAATAATAATTATCAAAAACAATTTAATCCAAATAAAAATTATTATTAAATTCAATGCATGAGCATATTTAATTAGACTAATTTTATGAAAATATATTAACCTTGAAGCGCGAGGGAGGGGTCCGGCGGATGAAGAGAAAGAGGAAAAGATTGATTTTGCGGTTAGGGTTGACTGGGATGTCGTTTTGGAACGAGCAGCTAGGGACCTTGAGCCCGCTGCTATTGCTGATCTACAGAACGAAGCCATTTCTGATCCTGATAAGTGTGCTGTTAAGAGAGTTGGGGAGGGAGCGCCTAAACCCTACGAGGGATCGAGGAGAGATTTTTGAACGCCGAAACGGTGTCGTTTTAGTGCAATGAGCTCAAACACGTGTGCGTGCAACAATCGTGGGCTCGGTTGATATAATAAGCCCATTTGAATTCACTTGAGAAGGGCTCGTCAAATAATATAATACTTGGGTCAGCCTTTCCTGTTGGGTCGAGCTTGAATTGATGGACTTTCCGCAAATTAACCACAAAGTGGACGACACGTCGTTAAACTTTGTGATCGGCATAAATAACCGCACAAATGAAGGTCCAAGGCCAGCGCAATGTTTCCTAAAAACGTAGCGTTTTGAGATTCCCAGAAACTGTCAAATATAAAACATTGAAACGCATCGTATTGGAACCGACTCCATTTACTACGATTTCATATTTTTTGACACAAACAAAGTGAAATAATTTCATTCTCACTGTTAAATCAAATCACCCACTTATTGACAAGCTGCTCTCCCAGTTCTTTGTTTCTCAAAATCACAGTGAAAGATCACGAACGCAGAAGAGCTCCATCGTCTTCAGCTCTATCACCCATCCCATTGCCTATGGCTTCCATCTTAGCTCGCAAATCCCTCTCCGCTCTTCGCGCTCGCCACCTCGTAAGCCACCCGTCGCTTTATTTTATTTTATTTTATTTTTAACTAAAAAAAGGAACTAAAACCCTAACAATTTATTCTATTTTATATAATAATTAGGATGTTATTAGTATTTTCTGCATAGAGTATTATTATTATTAACATTTTCATTTGAAGGACTTACTTTGGATTCACGATTCGTTTGATTTGGTTTGGTTTTGTTTTGTTTTATTTATCAGGCGGTCTCGGGTCAAGCGTTGCAGGGTTCCCAACATTACGGGCTGCGATTCAATGCCCACCCTTATTCGTCGTATTTCCCCAGCAAGAAAGGTTTGTTGTGCACTCTCCTTTTTCTTTTTCTTTTTCTTTTTTTTCAAATTTCTTGGTCATTTCTACGTCTTCACGTATACATAAAAAATTTGCCGGAAATACTTAGTGTTGGTGTAAGAACTTTTTATTAGATTATAGATAACGAAACTAGTCTCAGATTGTTTTACAAGAACATACATAAGCAATAAGTAAAGGGAATTTGTATGCTTGTGTGACCGGATAATTTGTCCCTGCTTTCTATGATCCCCCACGGATCAGTTTTTGTTGGGGCTCGGCTTTTAGTTACACTGCATTGTTTTATGTGGTGCTGGATTTTGATTTTTAGCTTTTTTTTTGTGTCTTGTTGTTTTGTACTGCAGATGATGAAGAAAAAGAGCAACTTTTGAAGGAAATCTCGAAAGACTGGAGTTCTGGTAATCTTTTTTTTTTTTTTTTAAATTTTATCAACTGGATTATTTGCATTCTTGATAAGGTTTTTTATCATTTCTTACAATATGTGGTGATGATTTTGTGTAATTGCAGTTTTTGAGAGAAGCATAAACATGTTATTTCTCACCGAAATGGTTAGGGGTTTAGGGTTGACACTCAAGTACTTCTTTGATAAAAAAGTCACTGTAAGTCTTGTCTCTCTCTCTAGTGAAATGATCTGGTTTAGTTTGCGTTGATATGAGTTTAAGCCAATGTCTTATTCAAAAGAAAAGGTTTTATTTTTAAACCTAATTGTATTTCATTACGCAGATCAATTATCCATTTGAGAAAGGCCCTTTAAGTCCACGTTTTCGTGGTGAGCATGCCCTGCGGCGATATCCGACTGGAGAAGAAAGATGCATTGCTTGTAAACTCTGTGAAGCTGTAAGTTTGTAATTGCGTAACCATTAAGTCAAATTCCTGTTTAGAAATAAATCTTACAAAAGTAGATGTAGGAGTGGTGTAATATTGTTGCCAAGTAACCTGGGAGCAAGATTATGTTGTTTCCGTTCATACTAGGCAGCTGAATTCCTATGAAAGCACTTGGTTGGCAATAACTTGCTCTGATGTGTTGGCACGGAGGCTGTTCTTGGCTTGTCCTAGTAAACTTTAGACCAAATCTTCTCATCTCGGAAGTGCACTGTTTATATGAATGTGTGCATAAATTTAATTTTATGTGTGGGAGAATTGTTAATGATAGTTAATAGCACCACGTTGTTATTGATATTGATGAGGCCTATCAATATTCTAGCATTGATGGATTTGTTAATGATACTTCAGGACACGGAAACCAAAGTTTCAAAGTTGAGATTTAAATTAATGTCATTTATTTCTATATACTCTTGACATTTATTGATTTCTAGATGCTTTTAGGCTGATTGTACAGTAACAATAGATGGGTGTATATATCTTTTGTTTGTTCTCAAAATCTCGCTTTTGTAGGTGTGCATTGTCACAAGTTGGTTGGTAGTTCATGGCAGTAAAAATTTCGATGATTGTTGCTTCCTTTCTTTAACTATCTGCTTGTTTTCTGCCACTAGGCAGATTTGAGTCCTGTTTAGTCAATGTATTTTGTCAATATTTTCGACATGCGTCTAATGATACTTAAACGTATTCTATCCTAGATAGGGCAAGTTGAAGATCTTTTGGATTTGACCACTTGTAAATGTTGATTGGATCACCATCTGTTTGTCATTTATATCTGAGGTGGGAATGGTTAATTTTCTCAGGTATGCCCAGCACAAGCAATCACAATAGAAGCAGAGGAAAGAGAAGATGGAAGCCGTAGGACGACCAGGTAACGATCCTTTTCATCTCCACTTTCTCTCTTTGCCATAGTTGTATTGCACCTCACATACTTGTATCTTTGCCAGGTATGATATTGACATGACCAAGTGCATCTACTGTGGATTCTGCCAAGAGGCTTGTCCTGTTGATGCCATTGTTGAAGGTCCCAACTTTGAGTATTCGACGGAAACTCATGAGGTTAGTAGGCATCCTTTACTGAAGCATATGCAGCGAGCTAGATTCAATAGTATATGCTATTGAACTTAACTTCAAATTTTGCTGCAGGAGCTTCTTTATGACAAAGAGAAGCTGCTTGAGAACGGTGATCGTTGGGAAACTGAGATTGCAGAGAACCTCAGATCTGAAAGCCTTTACCGTTAATGCTTGCTGATTAATCCTTCCAAGTTAATACTTTGGGTTTCATGAGCTTTTGAGTTCGTGAAAATAAAAAAGATCTGTGCACGGTCTTTTCAGATACTTTGTATCATAGATTTTGTGGTTATGTACTGTTGCTTATTTAATTTACTTTTGGCTGCAACAACTTTTAGCAATGCTACAAAATTTCCGTTTGTAAAAAGTTTTAGAAATGGTCAAATGGACACATTTCTTACTATTCTTTTTTAGACTGCGAATGTCTATCCCGTTCAAATGATCTTGATCATAATTTTCCATTATTATTAGGCTGGCGCTAAGTTACGTGAACGTAACTTGCGCCCCCTCTCACGGCTACAGTACCCGGCCCCATCAGGAGTACTGTAGCTATGAGAGGGCACTTAGGCCCTCCCTTATTATTATTGATGTTGCTATTGTTTTTAATCATCAAATTGAACGATATGGGATTAGCAAACATAAATGTATAAAAAAAAACATTGTTTTGAACTTCTTCGGTACGTAAGAGGTAATCTTTGATAAAATCGTAGTGTCATTTTATCTTTGTTAAATTCAATTTGTGATCTTTGATAAAATTGAGATAAGATTGAATTGTGTGATAAATAAATTACAATTAAAATCTAATGCCCAACTTATAAAAGCTCAACAAAAGTAATACAAATTTTTTTTTAAAAAAAAACAGCAAATTCTTATAGTTATTGGACTGGTTTTCAAATCTCCACCTTAAAATTAAGGGAAGGAGTTCCTGACTGATGAGAAGGACATACGGGTCACATCTTGTACATTTGGGGGGAACACAGAAAACCAGGGGATGGTATAGCGCTAGCCCAACTGTGAGCCCGGCCTACTGCACGAGTTTGACTACCAAACTCACATATGGTGACTCAGTGGCTGGGACGCTAGGTAAAGCCTAACAAATTTGAGTAAGTTAAAGAAATCTGGAAACACTAATCAGAGAGTCACAGAGCGCAACAGCTGACTCTCCCATTAGAGCGGCGGCAGCGCCATGGCCGAAGAGGCGATTCTAGGGTACTTAGAGAAGAATGAGCAAATCTCGGATTCTGGTAACTTCGCCGCCGAACGCGGGTTTGATCATAACGACGTCGTTAATGTCATCAAAAGCCTCCACGGTTTCCGTTACATCGATGCACAGGCACTGCTTTTTCATTTCCACTAATACACGCACACTTGTTGTACTCTGTTTGTTAGCTAAAGGAACTGACTTATTTCGTCTCTCTCTCTCTCTCTTTTCTTTATGGTGTTCGTGTGCGTAAATTTATTACCTTTAAATCAAAGTAGCAACTCTAATTTTATTGATTTTTTTCCTGCTACTTGGGTCAGGCAACTAGCATAGTTGTTGATTTCATTGATTCCGATTTTGGATTGTGTCAATGTAGCTTGGTTAACTGTGATTTAATTTAGTGAAAAGAAGCTACTTAAATTTTGGATTATTTATTTTATGGGATTGTACAGGACATTAAGAGGGAGACGTGGGTGCTTACCGGTGAGGGTAAGAAGTATGCTGCTGAAGGGTCACCCGAGGTTCAATTGTTCTTGGCAGTGCCAGCGGAGGGTAGTATCTCGAAAGACGAATTGCAGAAAAAGCTTGATCCTGCAGTTTTCAAAATAGGTTGCTCCCAGGCTGGTAAAAATAAGTGGGTGGAGATGGGGAAGCAAGTTTCGAGGAAGGTTCAAAATGTGGAAGACAAAGTCAAAGATTTGCTTCTACAAGTACAAAATGGACATGCGCTTAGCAAAGAGGAGATTAGCAGTCTCAAAGCACGGAAGCTTATTGTTCCCCAGACATGGAAGGGGTACTCAGTGAGAAAAGGTCCTAATTATGCTCCCAAAAGGAAGAAAGCTGCTACAGATTTGACTCGAGAGAACCTTCAGAAGGGTGATTGGAAGGAATTGGAGTTCAAAGAGTACAACTTCAATGCTAAAGGACAGCCTGCGGAAGGTGGCCATCTTCACCCACTGCTCAAGGTAAGGGATAAAATGTACATCCATTCAATTTTCGAAAAGTGTCGAACTGTTTCTAGCCTATATTTTCTGAGAAGCAAGAATCGGAAAGTGTATATACTTTGATGAGTGGGGCTACCGTGACTGATTGACATGTTACATATCTGAATATATATTATTTTGAGTATGCTAGTGTATGTGCTGTAGATGATGATGGCTCACAGAGGAAGTTGCATTTAGTATTTGGCTTTGTATGAAACTTTCCAATGCCTGAAAATCTTTATGATATCTCGAGCATCACATTCCAATGTTGCAAAACTTCGGATGATTTGTGCTTCTAAGCATTTTCTAATTGCAGGTGCGGAAGCAATTGAAGGACATATTTCTCCAGATGGGGTGAGTTCTGTTCTTTAGTTTGTAATGTTCCAGCATACTTGTGTGTTTGGTAACACTATTTTTATTTTAAATGCCGGCATTTTTATATTTGGTGCTATGTTTGGTTTGCAGTTTTGAGGAGATGCCGACAAACAATTTTGTTGAAAGCAGGTAGATCTTCTTAGCAGCTTGTTTTGAATATGTGAACATGATTTTTTTCCCATTGCTGTGTAACTGCCAATGAAGCGTCATCATATTGTACTTCAGCAGTTTTGGTTTATCTAGGAAGTCCCAAATAACCATATAGTTAACGCAATGATGAGTAAGGTTGTTTTTGGTTGTTTATTCTAACTGAATGCATATTTTCCTGCCTTCATTTATTGAAAGAGTGCAAGAAAAATAAAATAACTTGTTAATATCTGTGCATACCTTCAAAATATTTTCACAACCCCTCTTGTGGGGTGTTTTCCTCGGAAGTGGAAATTATGTATACCTTCTCCCAGGAATGTGGTGGCTATTTACAACCTCAATGTTTGACTTGTATTTTATTTCTCATATTGGTTTGACATCATTGTATTGGCATGAGGCAGCAAGTTTCAAGGTCAATGTTTTGTGAAAGAAAACAATACTGCATTCATTCAGTTATGATTTATGAAGCAGGCTGCCTTTTGAAGCTTCATAGTGCATTTTAACAAAATTATAGTTATTGAAAGGAAAGAATTTAAGATAGCTAATTTCGCGTGCTTGTTTTCCACCAATTATTGTAAGACTGGCAGACTAAAGCTGTATTGCTAATGTGTTGTATTAGTTATTTCAAAATATGTTCCAATCTTTTCTTGTTCAAGTATTTGAATGTTTGAACATTGGAAATGATAGCAAGCACTTGAATACTAACTTGTGTGTTTGTCAACTGATAGCTTCTGGAACTTTGATGCATTATTCCAGCCACAACAACACCCTGCCCGTGATTCTCATGATACCTTCTTTCTGGAAGGTTTGTATGAATTCATTGCTTGATTGTGGTGATCCTGCTTCTTATGGTTTCCTTTTGATGGTCATTTGGCTTGAACATGCAGAACCTTCCACTACAAGGGAACTACCAGAAGATTATGTTGAGCGGGTGAAGCGTGTGCACGAGTCTGGTGGTTATGGGTCCAGAGGGTATGTGATTTTCTTGAATCTTACTTATCCACATTAAGGTTGCTTTCTAACTTGATTTTGTACTATTTTTCGTAGATATGGATATGAGTGGAAAAGAGAGGAAGCAAACAAAAACCTTCTGCGAACTCATACAACTGCTGTCTCTTCCAGGATGCTTAAGGCACTAGCTGAGGTTTGATATTCTTGATGGTGTTCCTGAATTTTCAATGTATCTTCATTTTCAGACCTAAAAACCTTTTTCTTTTACCCTTTTTGATGCAAAAGCCCACTCTATGCTAGTCAATGTATTTTTGTGAAAACAAACTTCCAAGACACTGCACTGGCACTTTGCTTGCACCAATAAATTAGATGGAGCCAAATAAAATGTTGTTCTCAGAGCCTTGGTCCTTTAGTCTATGCTAGTTTACCTCGACAATTTTTCTCAAGATTTTAACACTGAAGTATGACAATCATGTCCTTTTCTTTAATATTATTCGGGCCTTCGAGTCTGATTTTAAGAAAATATTTGGCATTTTTTAAAGTTTAACGCCTATTTTTAATTTTTTTTTTCTGTTAAGTATTATGTGGATGGGTTTTGGTTTCATAGTCATGTCATTAAGTGACTGAGTGGTTGTTTCTATTCGTTGATGTTATTTGCAGAAACCTTTTGCCCCGAAAAAGTATTTCTCCATAGATCGTGTTTTCAGAAATGAAGCTGTTGATCGAACTCATCTTGCAGAATTCCACCAAATAGAAGGTGTTGATGTCATTTTAGTCTTCATAACTTTGTGTGTTTGTATATTCACAATGAGGTGTCAACAATCTGTATTGTACAATTACTTGACCCATCTTCTGGACCCAGGGAGCTAAAATTTTTCTTGTCAACTTGAGTTGGTGTTTGAAGTAGCTTGATATCTCCAGTGGATTGTTCCTTTGTTCTTGTGCAGACCAGACACAGTCAACTTCTATGTTGATTGAAAATTGGTAGTAGAAAATATGTAAAAATCAGCCAGGATTTTTATGGACTGACTCTTTGGTGCACCTAGCAGTGATTGTAATTATAGTCTGGATGATATATTGATTTGTGTGCCTTTTTTAATTAATAATCCGAGTTTCTGATTTTTGTTTCAGGCCTGGTATGTGATAGGGGACTCACTCTTGGTGACTTGATTGGAGTCTTACATGACTTCTTCTCACGATTGGGTAATGCAATAGGACTCTTTGAAAAATCCAGTTGTTTCTGTCCATTGGTGTTGAACAAATTGGCTTTGAAGGTTTATAATGTATCGAAGTCGAATGAAGTGATGTTTAATATTTTACAACTATATTACAGCTATTTTCTGTTTACCGTATCTGATTATGGCAAGGTTCAAAATCCCATTTCTTGACCAATCACAGAAAGATGATGTTTATACTCTCCTTAACCACGATCTACAGCAGTTGATTTTTGTTCTCTTTTCTCTTCCTGCTGGCTTGGATGAAATGTACAACTTTAAGTAGAAACGTGACATTTTGATTCCCCTCTATTCATAGGCATGTCGAAGCTGCGTTTTAAGCCTGCTTACAATCCATACACTGAACCTAGCATGGAGATTTTCAGGTATGTAATTTTGATCTTCTTTATTTTGGTTTGTTTCTTTTGGTAGTTGACAATTTGGCATTGAATCCTGTTATTTACCAGTTATCATGAAGGCTTTGGGAAATGGGTGGAAGTTGGGAACTCTGGCATGTTCAGACCTGAAATGTTGCTTCCTATGGGATTGCCGGAAGATGTCCATGTTATTGCATGGGGCCTTTCTCTTGAAAGGTAAGAAGATCTTTATGGTTATCCAAAGAACTAAATTAATTGGAGCATCTTTGTCACGTCGATCTGTACATGTTTCTGATGGAAGATATTTCTATTTTCATTTTCCTTTCTTGAACTAGACCGACTATGATACTGTATGGTATTGACAACATTCGAGATCTGTTTGGTCACAAGGTATGCGCACTTTCATTTTGCCAGCAGCTATGATGTTACATTGGCTTAAAAGTATAAAACGATGTTGCATATGTCCCTTGTTATTTACAGGTGGATCTTGGTCTCATCAAGCGGAACCCCATATGCCGCCTTGGAATTAGTTAGATCATGGTCTGTTGGATTACTTTGTGCGAGCATGCACCAGGGTCTCAGCAAATGTATCGCAGCTTATGGTTCAGAATTACATCAGATTTTTTGGTTTTTGATAGTTAACTTTTAAGAGTAATTTTACAAAAGAGGTTTTGAAATTCTTGATTGTATTAAATCAATCAGTCAATATACTGGTTGCTTGTTTTGGCGCTTCTGTTACACACTGATACAGCCAAACGAAAGTTTATTCTTCCTCTTGGTATATTTTTCTTCAGTTTTTGATTTACTTTACTGCAATTCCCTATTAAAAGAAGGTTGGACTTTTTGTCACTACCTGGACTGCTCTGTTTATTGGCATTTGTAAAGATAGTCAAGGATGAAGGTCTATGCTGAGTTGAGTTTTTGCAGATAAATATACATAATATTTAAAATAAAAATAAAAATATGGTTTTAGATGATGATATGAAAAAAGTAAAAATTTGAAATTATTCTGACTATTAATTTAATATTCAGTAAAAATATAGTTCAATATTAAATTTTGATCTCCCAAATTCTTGATTGGTCAAGCGGTCTCCCTCTCCCTCTCTGTGTTTTTCTTTTTTGGTGGTTGCATTCATACATTAGTGTTCAAATTATATAAGGAAATAAGGGTTAAAAAAATTAATTTATGCTTTATGTAACATTAAAATAACAAAATAATTTTTATTTGTGCTGTGCATTACTAATAAACTTTTTATTAATAAATATATTTGTTTATATATATATATATATATATATTTTCAATTCATTGGTCAGTGTTGCTTTGGATGACACATAATTTTTTTCTTATTTTATGTTCGTTTGGTTCAGTAATGAAACTTATTCCACGTGGCTTATGGCCCAGTAAGTAGAGAGTAATGCTGCGTTTACTTTTTGGATTGGAGTGGGAATCTTGGGGAGTGGGAATCCTTGGATTAGGAGTGTGGAGTGGGAGTGAGAGTAGAGTGTTTACTTAGACTAAATGAAAGTATGGATTGTCAATCAGAATCTCAATTATTTGTTTACTTTGTCTTGGATTGGGAGTAAATTGTTTTAAATTACAATTTTATCCTTATGTACAGAATTATAATTTGTAATTAAAAAATTAATAAAAAATATATTTGGAAAATAAAATAAATATTTTATTATATTTATAAATTAATAATAATTACTAATATTCTTAATTATGTAAATCATAATTTTTTATTAATTTTAATTTAAATTATGTGAATAAAAATTATTAATAATAGCAACACAAATGAAATATTATTATTGATAATATAGTACAAAATTAATATATTTTTAGAATAAAATATTTATTATTATTAATTAAATAAATAATTAATATTTATTAAAATTAATGTTTAATATTATTAATTTAAATAATTAATAAATATGATATAATTATTATTTTTAATAAATATGATATTATTTATTTTATTAAATATTATTTATTTATTTTATTAAATATTATTTATTTATTTTAATTTTAATTATAAGGATAAAATGGGAAGAGGGGGGGAGTGGATTCCCACTCCCACCTCCCCCCATGGGAGTGGGAATCCCACTCCCCACTCCAAAATTGAGTGGGACCCACGGATTCCCACTCCCACTCCCCCCCTTTTTTAAGGTAAGTAAACACTGGAGTGGGAGGAATCCACACTCCACACTCCCACTCCAACAAGTAAACACTACCTAAATTCATTCGTTCAACTACGAAGGTCGGTCTTATCAATGACCCTTTGGTCCAGTGAGAGAACCCTGATACTTACAATATTGAGTGTAAGAGCTCGAGCCTCTATAAAAGTATTTATAAAGATTATTTATAATACTCTCTCAATTATTAAATAATTGAGTGGAGTTAGTCTGTCTCTCACGAAATATGAGTAGAGTGAACAATTTTCGAATATTTAAGAGGGTTTAAAGAATTTGGGCAGCGCTTCAAAGGAGTACATGTCACGAAAAAAGTCCCAATTGTAGAATCTGTTTGTAAATATTAATTGTAATACTTGATATAATATCAGTAACAATCTTATATAATAATATTAAAAAAAAAAAAAAAAACTACTAAGGTCGGTCTGAAGCCAATAAAACATTTTTACTTTATATTGATTTATAACAAATCTTTTTTGTAAAATTGACCGACCGGATCGGGTTCAATTATTGACGGATCACCATTTCGGGTCGACGAAACAAATCCAAGTTTTAGCTGCTCTAGTTTTCTTTTTTTATCACAAGATTAGGGTTTATACTGACTTGTAGATAGATCCAAAACCAAAAGCACTAAAGAATTCTTGCCTTGCTCTTGCTGAACCAGGTACTCTGCGTTATAGCATACTGAGTTATAAATTTGGCGTTAACTTTTTTTTTTTTAGAATTAATTAATTGTCGTGGGAGTTAGTAGTTTAGGGTTTTTGAATTGGTGATGGCTAGACGAGACAGTAGTGAGTCTAGCGACGATGACAGAGAGAGACGCCGTCGTTATAGTGATAGAAAAAAGGAAACCAGATCCGTCGGTCGTCGGGATCGCGGAGACGAGTCGGATAATTCGTCTGATTCTGACCAGAAACAGCATCGACACGAGAGGCGCAATGAGCGAGGCAATGGTAACAGTAATAGACCTGACGAGGAGAGAGATGTAAGTGACAGGCGTGAAGGTGAGAGAGACAAGGATAAGCGTGACCTGCGGCAGGATGTAAGAGAGGAGAGTAAGAATGATGGGGAGGAGGAGGAGGGGAAGGATGGTAAGCGTGTGAAAAGAGACCGAAGAGATAGGGAAAGGGAGCGGGGGAGAGAGAGAGGGCGGCAAGATGAGAATGGAGAGGATGGGTTTTTAAGAAAGGAAGACCGTCATAGATGTAGGGATTTAGGCGAGGACAATGAGAGGGAAGAACGCAGGAAATCAGATAGAGGAAGGGATAGGAGGCGTAATGCTCGTGATAGGAGACGCAATGATGATGATGATGATGATGAAGATGATCAAAAGTATAGGGATAGGAGAGAGATAAAGAAAGATGAGGATGGTGATACAAAATACAGGAGAGACAAGGAGAAGGATAGAAGACGGGAAGAAAGTCGGAATAAGGATGATAGTAAGGCAGTGGGTGATTCGAAAGTTAAAAGCACGAGGCAAGAGGGTAATGTGAATGGTGGTGATGCAGCATTGACCTTGGGTAGGAGTGGAGGGGTTTATATTCCGCCTTTTAAGTTGGCACGGATGATGAAAGATGTGGAAGATAAAAGCAGTGCTGAGTATCAGCGTTTGACATGGGATGCCCTTCGTAAGAGTATTAATGGGCTTGTTAACAAGGTCAATGCAACTAATATTAAGAATATTATTCCTGAGCTTTTTGCGGAGAATCTCATTCGAGGAAGGGGTCTTTTCTGCCGATCTTGTATGAAATCGCAAATGGCATCGCCGGGTTTCACAGATGTGTTTGCGGCTTTGGTAGCTGTTGTCAACACCAAGTTTACTGCAGTGGGTGAACTCTTACTGAAAAGAATAGTTTTGCAGCTTAAAAGAGCTTATAAGCGGAATGACAAGGTATGCATCTTGTTGTGATTTATTATTGACTGATAGGGATTGTCTCCTCTTTTGGATATAGTTGTGATTTTCTTGGCTATTCATTTGCAGCCACAATTGCTAGCAGCTGTTAAATTTATAGCGCATTTAGTAAACCAACAAGTAGCTCATGAGATTATAGCTTTAGAGCTGCTCACGATTTTGCTGGAGAATCCTACTGATGATAGTGTTGAAGTAGCTGTTGGCTTTGTTAAAGAGTGTGGATCGATACTACAGGATCTTTCACCAAAGGGACTTCATGGTTCGTATGCTGTTTGAATTATTTTTCTTTATGAATTCGTTTTATCTGTGAAGTTTCAGAGGATTGTGCCATGTGTATTATCTGGTTTATCAATGTTCTTTTATTTGTGTAGGTATTTTTGAGCGGTTTCGTGGAATTCTACATGAAGGAGAGATAGACAAACGAGTTCAATTTTTGATTGAAGGCCTGTTTGCCATAAGGAAAGCAAAATTTCAGGTGATTTTTTTTTTAATTTTTTACCTTTGTTAAGTTTTAGCATGTAAAATTGACTTGTATGAATTTAGAGCTCAATAACTCGAAAACTTAAATCCTAATGCTTTTGTTGTGGATTCATTAATTTTCAGGGTTACCCCGCTGTTCGTCCAGAGCTGGATCTTGTTGATATCGAGGATCAATTGACTCATGAGATATCGCTTCAAGATGAAATTGATCCGGAGATTACCCTTGGTATGTCTTAGACAATCAACTTGTTTCAGCTGCTTCATTGGTTATTTCTGTTTGTTTATGGTTGTTAATGTTTTTCCCCAATGTACAGATATCTTCAAACCGGATCCTAACTTCTTGGACAATGAAAAACGCTATGAAGATATGAAGAAAGACCTCCTTGGTGAGACATCTGAGGATGAAGAAGGATCTGATGCAGGTTCAGGGGATGAGGATGATTCCGAAGAAGAAGAAGAAGAAGAAGATGAGGAACAGATGAAGATAAAAGATGAAACAGAAACAAACCTTGTAAATCTTCGAAGGACAATTTATCTAACAATTATGTCTAGCGTAGATTTTGAAGAGGCCGGCCACAAACTACTGAAAATTAAACTGGAGCCAGGTCAAGAGGTAAGCATTATAAACAATGCATGAATTTTAAAAAAGCATTCTGAAACAGCATGGTTCTTTATCTGTTTTCTGTTGTCTGATAAGTAGGAGTCTAATCTCCTTTAAACCTACCACATGGAAGAAGAGGTGGATCAAGAGTAACACTGTTAAAGTCAGATTGTTAAGAATTTAAAAGCTTATGAATTTTATGCCAATCCATCGTAATCTAGGTAAATTAGGAAACCAACTGGATGCCCAGAATCTCTTTTTTCAGAATTGGAGAGAAATTCAGTGCAATTGTTTGCTCAAATTAATTGCATTTATGTGATGCTAAGGATGGGACCAGTTGTCGGGTTCTTATAGTGGTTTTTGGTTTATAGAATACTGGAAACTCTGCTGTTTGGCCCATCTTGACTTGTGCAACGAATCTGCTGGGAGGGGGTAGTGATAGATATATGGACTTCTCTTTGTCTTATGGGTTAATGCTATAGCAAGAGCTTATTTGTATTGATCAATGGTGAATTGTCCAAGCATTCTTGTTATTTTCTTTACAATCAGCCTTTTCTTTTTCCTGACTAATGCTAGACCAACGGCTTATTTGTATTGATCAATAGTGAAAATGTCCAAGCTTTCTTGTAACTTTCTTTACAGTCAGCTTTTTCCTTTCCCTGACTAACTTTCATACTAATGGTTTATATAGCATTCCGGCATATCATTTTCAGATATACAGTTTCCTTTACTTTGGCATGTATTCTTCTCTAAGAAGTTTTTGTTGTCTTGATTTTTCTTGTGTAGATGGAGTTGTGTATTATGCTTTTGGAGTGTTGCAGTCAGGAGAGAACTTATCTTCGGTATTATGGATTATTGGGGCAACGGTTCTGCATGATAAACAAAGTCCATCAAGAAAATTTTGAGAAATGCTTCGTCCAGCAATATTCTATGATTCATAGACTTGAAACCAATAAATTACGTAATGTGGCCAAATTTTTTGCTCATTTACTTGGAACCCATGCTCTGCCTTGGCATGTTTTAGCTTACATACGGTTAACAGAGGAGGACACCACTTCATCTTCCCGTATTTTCATAAAGATTCTCTTCCAGGTATGTAAAAAGATTTTGCGTTCTATTAAATTCTGTCTGTTTCATTTTTTGCATTCCCTTTGTTTGTTGTGATTTTGACAATCTTTTATTCTTCATTGACTAGGTGGTGTGAAAAGTCATGTTATGAATGAGATGAAGATGATTGACTTTATAGATTGTAATGTAAAAATTATTTAAATAATTTATGAAATCAAAAAATATTGCAAGAGATTTAATTCTGAACAAATTCAGCTATCTACTTCCTCAAGTTCTTGGTAAACTGATTCGTATTTTGATTTGTTGAATGAAAGAAAAAGGATAAGTACTACTGTTATTTATTAGTAACATGATATTTTAAAAGCTTAGAAATGGTGACATTTTGCTTTCATCACATCCTTAAGTTCACAATTACTAAATAAAGGTGTTTTCTTTGTGGTCGAATAATAGGAAATCTTTGGATAAGCAAATCTAATTGATATATGTAGTTAAGGATAATTGTGATGCATTATTGGGTGGCTCACTACGTTTGCAAGTGCATAGCCTCCCTTTGTCTCTGAGGTGAGGGTTTGAGTTCCTGTTTGATCCCATGTACCAAGAGTATGTGATTTCTGCTCGATATACCAAATTATCGTTGCAAACCATGAGATATTATTACAGTAAGGGATGATCAAAGTTATCTTGATTCATCCCGCCATGAGGAATCCTCTTAAATTATTAAATTAAATAAATTCAAGGAAAGAAGTGCCTCGGAGTTCATTAGGGATTTTTTTGTCTATGTATCGCTCGTTTCGATCATTTAGGTCTTGCTTCACCTCGATGGTTATGCCACGTCATACTTAAAGCCTTTATGCTATGTATAGACCAGTCATTTTTTGATGTTTTGCAATGAATTCATCAAAATCTTTTTTATCAACATAGCCCCATTCTTGGTATCTTATTAGTAGTTTTGCATATTCTTATTAACCAATGCAATACCTACGGTTTTGATATATAAAAAATTGCCTGTCATTTTTTACATACATCCGTTCGACAATAAGCATTCCCCTTTTCATCAATTCTGTAAGAGTGAAATTCTTCTTAGTGATCGAAATAGGCAGACCTATTTTTGTTTAACCATTCTGAAAATTTTGATTGCTTCGAATATTTGAAGGCATGATACCCTTGATTATGCAGGTTTCTGGCTTTCTGCACTTGGTTTGTTTCTTTCTTTTATCCTGCTTTATCTTGAGTTCTAATATTCTTGCTCTTTTCTTGACCTTAATGGGATGATCTTTGAAGTATTAACTCTATGGCTCTATCCCTAAGCAAATTGTTCTTATATCCTATGTTAATGTCACAACCTTGGCCAGTTATTAATGATATTGTATCTTTGTTTTTCAAGTCCTTATTCCAATTGTTACCTTTTCTTGCAGGAACTGTCGGAGCATCTTGGTATCCGTTTGCTCAATGAGCGGCTCACAGATCCAACAATGCAAGACTCATTTGAATCCATTTTTCCGAGGGACAATCCCAAGAACACTCGATTTGCCATCAATTTTTTCACATCAATTGGACTTGGTGGTATCACTGAGAATTTACGTGAATACCTGAAGAACATGCCACGGCTTATCATGCAACAACAAAAACAAGTATCTGAGTCAGAGCCGGATTCAGAAGCAGATAATGAATCTGAGAGCTCTGATTCATCCGACTCAGACACATCTAGCTCACAGTCTGAGTCGGAGGATTCATCAAGTTCTGATGAAAGCAACCGAGACAAAAGACACAGTAAGCGAAGGAGAAGACACTGAATCATTATCTTGCTGCTGCTGTCGTGAAAGGTCTCTCAAGTCTTTGAATTTGTGAAGCGAAACAGTTAAAATGTAATGTTCCAATCTGTAAAATATCACATAGCTTCAACCCTTTCTATTTTATGTCTCTCTTGCTTCTCTTAGCATTCAGTTTTTGACTTGTATGATCATTTGTAGCTGCATCCTTGTACTATGTTTAAATCAGCCTTATCTTTTGCAGAAAACTTGTAAGGAATTTTACCGTTCTCATTTTGTTCAGTTGTTGGCATAATTACGTTGAGATTACATACGTTTTTAAGTTTTAACCATAACTTCATCATCCCCCCTCCCCCTCCCCGCCCCCAACCAAAAAAGTACGTTGTACAAATTCGAATAGGCTGATCACAATCTTCTTTTCAATTCTTCGTATGGGTATGGTCAATTTACAGCTCAACAACAACCTTTTAGTTTCCTTTTTAAACATGGAAGAGCAAAAGACAAATGCCCTTAACAAATTAGTGGCTAAACTGATGCAAACAGTGAATAACAAACTTCAAATTTACTGTGCTAAGCTGCCTTTGAGAATTCTAGTTACTTGAACGATCGAATTCTGTCCTCTCTATTGAACTATCGATTGCCTGAGGTTCAGAAGCTTTACTTCCAATGTCAGTATAATCGACAGCATCCTGCTGTCGTAAGGAGTCATCAACTGTTTGAGAATGAGGAGGAGCTTCATTTATGAGACCTAGTTCATATAATCGACGACCTTCCACCTTATCTGCCACCTTCTGATTGAACTCTTCATCGGAACAAGCCAACATGTAACGCAACTTAAAATTAACACGATTTTCCACCATTATCTTGTGCCTTGGAATTATTCGTTCTTCAAGAGAATAGCTGAAAAACCTGCAAAATATTTCACCTGCATCAGTATCCAAGATGATGAAAATGTAAAAGGGTGAAAAAGACTAGGATAATGAACATTAGTAAGTAAATTTCATAAAAATATGCCACCAATTAGGGATTTCTTAAGAGGCCCGATAATGGAGCTATATGAATATGATTAAGCTTAATCATCAAACTGATTTTGTGTTGTAAAACAATCAAGCCCAAAAGAATAACAAGAGCCCAACAAAATTCTTAATGATGCCATCACCTTGGAAACTCAATGAGATCCTGCAACGGGCGAACCATGGTTCTTCGCAAATACCGATACTTTGGACGGAATATATCAATATTGTAACGTAGTAGCATGGGAAAATCTGCAATCATTGCACCAAGTTGATGAAGCTTTATGCCAAGTGACAGAAAATATTTCACATTAACTTCAAGCTTATTTCCTATGCTGCACCCCAAGAGCTCTGGCCCCAGAGCCAAACACTTCCCAATATCCCTCTCGCTGACTCCAGCTTTAGTCATCAGGAATATAACCTGTATGATATTCCAATTTCTGGAGGTTACTGCAAGGTGATTTTACCAGCACAAAAAATTTATATATATATATATTAAAAAAAAAAACAAAAAGGCCTTAAATTTATCAATTTTTGCTATAGGAAATGACTAATGAGATTTTGGAAGAGCCATTAAACAAAATAGGCAAAGATTTAACGAAACATTTCTAGCATCACTCTTCATAACATTTTATGTTTAAAACTTTAAATTGTCGCTCTATATTCAGATCTTAGAAATAATGAGGAAGAAAAAGAAATATATATATATATATATTCCAGTCTTGCAATTTTCTAACAAACAGGTTCCAGTCGTATTTTTTACAATTTAAAAGTTCTTCCCATGCACCTGACTCAGAAAATAATAGAAAATCATCATGGATTGTTTCAATGATGTTCAGTGGTGTGGCAAGATACAAGCAAAATAACACTGTAAATTAAGAAAAGGAAGGAAACAAACCACTGGCCGAATTTTCTTGTAAAGGCTGTATGTTAGTAAAGAAGGAAATTTTACAAGCATGTTCGCGATCCCCTCATCTCGAACACCTATATCCTGGAAAAATCTCACCTTACAAAAATGAAAAATGTATCATAGTGTTAGTATTCACAATATAAAGCATGAGAGCAATAAATGCATGATTTCATAACAGACATTTTTGTTTGATGCCAGATGAATAGTTAAACTAAACACATTTATAAATCATTCAGGGAGTAGAGCAGAGAGAGGGAATCTAAGATTACAGGTGGGAATTCCAGTTGAAAAGGTGGGAATATGAATTACATCATACACGTTGCTTTTCCAAAACCTGATATTCTGAACAACATTGAGTAAAAATAGTGTAGTCGAACTATCAATCTACCTTGGGAACAATAGTTGTCTCCAAATCAAAACAGAAAACCATGGGTTTAATAACAAGCATCCTCCTCATGCCATCTCGTGAAACTCCGAGATAGTACAAATACTTAACAAGAGGCTTCCATCTTTCTCCAATGCCACAGCCCATCAAATGTGGCCTAAATGCCAGCAATCTCCCAACATCCTCAGTAGAAAGGCCAAACTCCTTCAAGTAAGTAACCTGTACAAACACAAACATCATCTCAACTTATTATCAAACAAAATTTTGAATAAATTATCCTAGCAACACATCTCCCTAAGCATTTTCCACCCAAAAGAAGTTGTACAACTGCTAAAAAGAGTCCAGAGTCAGGTACCTTTTGGTTCATCTCTTCCAGAGTTAAAAAGCCAAGTATCTTAGGATACTTAAAGACCATTGTACCAAAATCATTTTTGTTCATTCCCATATCCAAGTAAAAGTGTACACGCGTTTTCACTTCTTCAATACTCTGTGACAATAACTGAGGACATCGGCTCATGACATAACCCATCCAATCCCTTCTCACTCCATTGGTCTCCAAATACTCAACAATCTCATTCAACTCTTCAATGCTGCGTTCCAAAATGTTCCCTCCCGTTTTGAGTAACGCAACCCCAAGAAATTCACCCTTCACATGAACCGACTTCAGCCACTCTGCTAGATGTCTTATGGATTCAAGATTCCCTCCAGACATGCATATTAACTTTGCAATTTTCGGATATGAAAGTCCATTGTGTTTCAACCACCTATATATAACTCAGTTATCAAATATCCATGGAATAAAGAACCCCTTTTCTCAATTTAAGAAGCAAACAATGTAATTGACTTCTGTCTAGAAATGTTCCATTAAACATTTCATCATCTCGTATTTCTTGTTCTTCAAAAGCTAAGGGCATGTTTGTAATTGCATTGATTCTGCTTAATCTTAAAAGCACTTTTACTTAAATGTTTACCGATGCTATAGCCTAAAACCCAATAAGCAAATCCAAAATTAACTCAAAAGGAAAAACAAAAACAAACCTTATAAGCGGCACAACATTAGAATCCTCAATAAACCACTTAGCACGGACATTAAACGAAGAGTCAGCAAACTCAGGCAGCTTCTTCAGAGCAGCAGCCTTGATCATAACATGATCAATAAAATCAGGCAACCTATCAGCCACATTAGTCGAATAGGTAATTCCAAACTTGCCCTTCCTCCACATTGCCTCCTTAAATATCTCAGCCGTCACCTGTCTCCTTATATCCAACGCCTTCATAATCAACTCCTCGTCCACGTCACCACCATCATTGTCATTGCTGCTGGGTGGCTGTTGCTTGAAGAGGGTTCGAAGATGGGGCGGGTGAGATAACGAGCCAGACGACATGTCGTAGATTGAGCCGGGGAATTGAGGGGGCCGTTTTCTGACAAGGGACAATTCGAGCAGTTTAACTTTTTCTTCGGGTGGGATGACGACATCGACAACGGCGTCGTCTTGCTTTTGTTGTTGTTGTTGTTGTTGTTGGGTATTGGTGAAGTGGTAACGGAGGAGGGAGGCGGACTTGGCGTTGTGCTGGCGGTCTTGTGGGTGGTGGTGAATGACGGCGGAGATAGTGGTGGTACGGCGGAGAGAGAAGAGTGGGGAGTGCGGACATGGTGACGGTGATGGTGCTGTCAGCATGCTTCTGTTTGCTGGTTTAATTAATGGATAGGGGAGGAAGTGCCACTGGAAGTGCGCAACCGTCTCGGTTTTAGATTTTTATCTAATTTAAAATTTAGTTTATATTAAATAATAAAGGACTGCTATGCAACAACGGTCTCATGGTCTAGTGGTCAGGACATTGGACTCTGAATCCAGTAACCCGAGTTCAAATCTCGGTGGGACCTTTTTTTTTTTTTTTTAATCCATATAAATTCCTCTTAGCTTGTGCTATTGTACACGGTGATGATGACATACGATTAGGTACAGATATAATCTAGTGCACGCAGTCGCACCATCGTATATTTAACCAATAACTATTTGAGAGCTCTTATGATCAAATCTTGCTCCCACAGAAAATATAGTTTAATGATCTGTATTTAACAAGAGATGAGAAACCACCATGCAAGAATAGCAAGATGTTGAAGTTTGGTTTCATCTATGTACAGCAAGCCCATGACTGGGACTGATTTCCAGCAAAGCGTTGATAGCTAGTGGCGACTATGAGAATTAAAAATGAAAATTCAGTATAATTCTTTTGGTGTTTCTTTTATTTCTTTTCTTTTTCTCTTTTGAATTGAAATTAGAATCTCATTTGAATGAAGAAATCCTGAACAATTACAATATACAAAACCACCACCAATTACAGATTAAAATTTTGTAGCTTGTTTTCACCCAAAACAAACAAGCTGTCAAACAAATAAGAAAATAAATCACATGGCATCAATTTCTCTTCGCAAGTTGCACTCTAATTTTGCACACACTGTATCAGCTCCCCCCTTGTCTCAATGGAGACAATCTTCACATAAACTTCTGTAACGTTTCCTTTCATTGAAGATTTGTGCCTCCAGGAACAACCCTCCGCTAAATATAAAAAAAAATGGATTGACGTTTCTATTAGCCACCCGAAGAAGAGCTTGCCCAGGTACCAACGAGCAGGCACTTAAAACGGGAAGCCTGCGGTATTATTAACAAAGAATCAATAACAATCATCAGCCTCTATTAGTCCTGAACTTGTGTCTCTACATCTTGTGTGTCAGATGGTTCCGGGAATATATCTCTAGACTGCCGTCTTTGAGAAGATGAATGTTCGCCTCCACCAATCTGGCCACTTCCCTGGGAGCCCGTGGTTCCCGATTGTTTTAAACTACTAGTGCCTTCTGCTTTAGTATTGGGGGGTACTGGAATGGCCGCTACATCAGATGAGCTCTGACGCCAACTACCAAAGAGAGCAGCATTCCAGGACCCTCTAGAAGATGTAGTTCTAAGCCTTGCAGAGCCAGAATTCTCTTCCCTTACTACCTTCAAAGGATTTTCTAAAGCCTTCAGGATGTATCTCATGAGGGGCCTCCTCGTAGGCTTGGGATTAAGGCAAGACCTGGCAACAATGGCCATGGCCCAAACTTCCTCTAAAAGATCCTCATCTATGATCAGTGATGGATCCACAATCTTCGTTACAAGTTCCTTGTCGTATATACTGATATATGGTAGTGTCTGTTCCAGTATTTCCTTCACTTGGGCATCACTGGATGCACTAATGCCCATCTTACCAGTTACCAGTTCAAGTAATACCTTTCCAAAGCAGTATACATCATAGGGACATGTTGCTGTCAGTGAACCTGGCCATTTGTCAAATGAAAAACAAATTTCAGATGCAACATAAGAATTAAATGATAACATTAAATTCTGAATCATGAAGAGCCCTCTGGAAAGTGTGCAGCCAACACAACTTTAAGATCTCAAGCATTTGCTTAAAAAAGTCTGAAGTAAGAAATTAAATGCAATTAGAGTAGGTGCTTCATGAGGGAGGTAAAAGACAGTGATGCTTCATTTAGAGTGAACGAAGAAGGCTATAAGAGAACACATAATTTTATGATAGTAGTTTGCTGCTTTACTCCAAATCTTGAACTCAAATTTAAGTGGTTATTAAATATAGCCGAGAAAAGAGGATTTCCATGAAAATAAATGTGAAATATTGTAAAAATAATAAACAAATAAATAACCATACCAGAGGAACCTTGTTCAGATGACCTGCACATGGCAACAAGAGAACTATGTTATAATCTTGATGACCAAAACAGTGTAACTTTAAATAGCCGGCAATTACTGAAACCGAAGAAAATTAGAAACAACAAAATACACGAATATATAAGTTATACGGAAAAATTTTGATCACCACAATAACAGAGCATACCCTTTAAGCATTATCAACTATTAGAAAGTTAAAATAAAATCAACACATAACAACAAGATACAAATTCAAAGTTTGCTACAAAAACAGTTACAGATAATGGTTGAAAACCAAAATACATGGTGATTTTAGATAGGACAACAAATAATGTAAAATGTCAAAGCAACACCAGAAATATTTCCAAGCAACAAAATCAATGCAATACTAAAGCCAGATGTATTAATTCAGATAAGTCAAACTTCTAACAAAATACTTACTGTGGCAGACGCAGCAACCTCGTAATCCTGCTTTGATGCGCATCACCTTCTTGAGCACAGACCTCGCTCAGGCTCCCTAGCCGTACTTCAAATTTATCATCAAGAAGTATACTGCTTGCTTGAACATCTCTTCAAGAATACAAGAAAACTACGTCATTAATTGGACAAGACATAATTATAGCAGGATTAATGCAGTGCATATTCAAAATATTTAAAAGGAAGACATACTGAAGACTCTACTTAACTAGCAAAAGATTTATGCAATCCACAACTGCTAATTTTATTTTATTTTTTTACTTCCACTATTTTCATAATAGTACTGTGGGTCACATGAAGATCACATTCTTTCAGTACACAATTACCACCATAATCATATGACCACATACTAGTCTACAACTGATTATTAAAAGCTGATTATATCTAGAATGACATACAAACATATGATGTTAAAAGCTCAGAATGACTCAACAGAATAGCATTTACAACGTAACAACTGCACCATTTGCAATATCATGGCCACAGACTCTTCCAAATTACTAGTAGATGGTCTAGATAGCCTTAAAATACAACATTTAACATTGCATCTAAACAATTATTAGACTCTCTATGGTAAGTTGAAAGAAATTGACCATCACAAGAAGGTCTTGAATGTACCTGTGCACAAAAGGTAGTGTACATTCATGATGCAGATAAGATAGGCCCTCTGCAGCTCCTATTGCAATTTTCAATCTTGTTATCCAATCCAATGACTGTAAGTCGTCTTCTGTGTTGGTTTTCCTATACAAGGAACTTGACAAGTCCCCATTTGGCATATATTTATAAACAAGGAACTTCTCATTTTCTCTCTCCATGCAATGTCCCAAGAGGGGAACCAGCCTGGCATGTGAAACCTTGCTAAAGAAATCCAATTCCAATAGGTATGCTTCCGTTTTTACTGACTGCAAATCAATTCTTTTGATGACCACAGGGATGCCACCTTCCAAGATACCCCGGAAGAGATCACCTGAGTGGCCATTCTTTATTAGGTTTGCATCGCTAAAGTCACCAGTGGCTGCAAGCAGTTGCTGATAAGTAAATGATTCTCCTAGGTTAGTAAAGTTAATCGATGCTCCAGGAGGTGGCAGGCTGGATCCTGCAGGAACTGGCCCCACGCCAACCCCTCTTTGATTGGGAGTGCGCTTCTTACAGAAGCATAAGGCTAGCAATGCAAGCAACACCAAAAGTACAATGAGCCCAAAGCCCCCCAGAACTGCTGACAGTACAATTATCTTTCTGTTACTATCCCTAGAGGTTTCTGGTGGGCGTCCAAAATTATCAAAACTCAGGCCCCTTGCAGCATAGAATGATGAACAGTCTACCAGAGTCCTCTGGTTTGGCACATTTTGAAGGCAATTGCTATCAAGGGAAGATGCATTACTGCGCACATATTCTGGAACCCTGCCTTCAAAATAGTTTCCTGAGAGATCAACGAGTCTGAACCTTCCAAGCACTGGTGTGAGACCTCCATAAAACATGTTCTGAGAAATATTGAGTTCTACAGTAGAGGTGTTTACATTAGATCTAGAGTTCGGCAATGGACCCGTGAAATTATTCCGAGAAATGTCAAGCAGACGCAATTGAGGCATTGACCATAAAACATCAGGAGGAGGTCCAGTGAAACCATTCTGTCTCAACACAATAATCTGCAACTGACTAACAGTTGGAAACAAATTAACTGACAAATTCCCACTCAGAAAATTGTTTCCAATCACAAACTTCTGCAAACTCCTTAACCCTCTTAATTCGGACGGCACTGATCCAGATAAAGAATTCATGCTGAGATCAAGATCAACCAAGCTATCAAGATCCCCAAGCTGAGCAGGAATTGAAGAAGCTAAACTATTGTTCGAAACATTTAAATACTGTAGCTTAGAAAGTGTCCCAAGGCCAGGAGGTATCGAACCTGTTAAGTAGTTCGAAGAAATGTCAAGGCTTGAAAGATTCTTAAGCAACCCAAATGAAGTAGGAATGTTTCCAGTCAGCGAATTCCTCGAAAGATCAAGAACAGAAAGGACTGACAATTGACCCAAACTTGAAGGGATTGTCCCAGTCAGGCCATTATCAGACAAATATAGACTAGTTAAATTAGTCAAATTACCAAGACTAAAAGGAATGCCACCACTTATAGAACAAGAACGGAGATCCAGTGCTTGCAAAGTTGGCAACTGCTGCCCCAGCCAATCAGGGATCGAGCCAGGAAGCAGGAATCTTGAGGCATTAAAAGAGGCCAAATGTGTTAAGTTCACAAGAGCATCAGCAGCAAATCGCGGGTTTTGGCTTCCAAGTCTTGTCCTTCTAAACCCCGAAATGTTAATTCCAACAACGCTACCATTTTGACATCTGACACCATTCCAAACTAAACAAGGATCAACCTTTCTTGGCCAATCCCTTCTTCTTAGCCCTAATGAGGATCTGAGTTCAAACAGAGCTGCCAACTCAGTTCTTGAACTCAGTCTCTCCAGTTGCTGCTCAAATGTAGGCTCAAATAATAATAAGAACATAACAAAAAACACCACTACACTTCTCTGATCCATCATGGCTTTCACACACTCACAATCATCCAACAATAACATAGACCACCTCATGTTCTTTCTCTCCTACTGTGCACATTATCAGAAGTGTATTTCACTATAAATAAACTGAAATCCAACAGAATAAAAGATACCCAGATGCCAAAAACTCATTCTTTTTCCGTTCTCTTAATAACATAACATTAAAGCTCTTACCTCAATTACAACATTAAAACAACTTTTTCCCTTCTTCTTAAAGAACTTTTGCTCACCAATCTGCTTTGCTTCCTTATGCTTCTCCTCTCTTCTTTTTCTTCTCTCTCTCTACCTGCTCTTGTCTCTCTCTAAATCCTTCTGTTTCTTTAGTTGACAAAATAAAAATAAAATGGCCAGTGATCTATTAATTAAAATAATAATATCACTGAAATAAAGAGAGAGAGAGAGAGAGAGAGAGAGAGTCCCCAAAAAAAAAAAAGGAAAAGAAGAGAAGAGAAAAGAACAAGCAAAAAAAAAAAAAATGGTGGGCAAGCAAGCAAAGAACAACTGGGAAGTGGAGACTATTCACTCTCTCTTTCTATATAACACAGCAACAGCAGCAGCAACAACAACCCTTTTATTAAAAATAAATGAAGTTTTGATTTTTAAGCGCTGACAAATTTAAAAAGGCCAACTTTTTTGAGCTGCAGGCAAAACAAAACTCAAAAAGCCTTTTTATATTAATGTTATTAATAATAATAATAATAACAACTACTAAAATGGGCAAGGGCAAGACTGAACCGGTGGACTGAGATTGGTCCCGTGGTCCGGTGCCGTTTTTGGTTTTGACTTCCGGTAATCCCGCCTTTAGCCAGCGAAGCCTCTTTCTTACATAACACTTCAAAAAAAAAAAAAAAAAAACTCACTCACTTATCAACTTTCCCACACTTTTAATAATTATTTTTATTTTATTTTTATTTTTTAAATTCTTTTATTTCTTTTTTGAGTTTTAGCGAGTAATCAAAAGGGTCAAGTGAATTTATTTCACTCGACTGTTTTAAGAAATGAAAATATATTTTACAGTTGTTCGATTGAAAGCAATGGAAATCTGTAAGCATTTAACAGCTTGCTCTTTACTTTTCTCAAACCGCCATGCTTTTTTTTTTTTAATTGATATCAACAATTTTATGATAATATAATTTGAATATCTTAGTCTAATAAATTTACTTTCAAATATTTAAATAAAAAAATCAACCCACATTAATTTGGTAATATTAAGGTCATGGAGTGGAGTAATTTGGTTTATTTTCATGTGACATTCATAAAAGATTAAATAAAAAAAAAACAAAAAAAAATAACTTCAATTATCGTGCTGGATTGAGAATGGTAGCAGCAGTGAATAGTGAATTGGGATAAAGATTCATGAACATAAAATGAGATTTAAATTCAAAACGTTTTAAATTTGATATATAACATAAAATTATTTTTTAATTTAAATTGATATGTATGATTTACACATATTATTAATAATGATTATGTTTATCATGTGATCCTTTGTTCAGGAAAAAAGAGAGAGAGAAAAAAAAAAGGGGAAAGTAGAATTCTTAGTTTGCATTTAATTTTTTTTTTATCATTATAATACTTCAAGAGATGACAGATATGGTTTGATTGAGGAAACAATTATGCTCATAAGTTATCTGTAAAATTACCTCAATAACTACAATTGAGCTGGCTTAATTTTTTAAAATTTAACGTTATATTCCATGTAAATGCATTAATTTGAGATTTTGTTTCTTAATTTTATTTTAGTAAGTGAATAATATTAGTGTGCCCTTAGATTTAATTTCTCTTTATTCTCTCAAGACATTAAAAGCCAAAGCTAAGTTAAAGCTGTCAACAACTCTTTTGCAGGAGGGTAAAAATTTGCTTGAAAAAATCATACGGGCTTTTTATTTTTTCCTAAATTAGAAGATTACAAGTGTCAAACTTTGCTGTTAAATTGGGTATATATGGCAGTACATTTATGTAATCAATGAATTTTATTCAATGTAAAATACAAAAAATTAATTTCTGCAAAGTGGAAAATGCAAAAAAAAATTTGAAAAAAAATCGTTAATGTGCATTAATGGGTATGGTGAAAATTTGTCTCTAATCAATTGAATTTGGATAGGCTTTACTCTAAAACGAGCAACGTGAGTCATTTAAAAAATAATTAGAAAATTTTCGTTACTGAGTAATGTGATAAGTGATATGGCATAATCAACTAAATGATAAAGTTTTAAAATTTGTAAAATCATTTTATCATAAAAATGAATATGTACCATTTGAAAAAGAAATGATGATAAGACTTAGTAATTAATTATTATAATATTCTATTAGATAATGCCTATCATGTATCACATTAGTTGGTATCTCAATTTTATAAATATATTGTTGTTGTTTTTTAAAGGGGGATTGCCAATTTTCCCCTTACAGTAATCAGCATATATCATTTTTGCCTATATTGTTCCCTCCACTCTTGTTGCTTTCTTTGCTATTGCTTCTATTGAATGTAAGAGGGATGAAGGGCGAGTACAGTCTATTGATAATAGCCAAAAACCCCCTTGACAGCATAAGTTTACAATATTACCCTTATTTTCAACTACTCTTTTATTTACATTTATTATAAATTAAATAAATTACATGAATAGAAACTAAATAAAAAAATTAAGTATTAAAAATAAGAAATATATGTTTTCATATGAGAAAAAAATTAATAATAAATTTTTTTTATAATTATTTATTTTGTGAACATTTTCTTATAATAAAATTTTGTAATATTTTAAAATTAAATGTAAAAAATATAGGCAAAATATTTTATTATTTATCTTATAATAAATTTTTATTTGTCATTCAAGTTTTCTTATAATAATTTTTTTATCATTTTATAATAATTTTCTTATATATTTATTATAAGAAAATTTTCACAAAATAAATTAGTACAAGAAAAAAAATTTATTATTAATTTTTTTGTTCATATCAAATAATCAAAACATATATTTCTTACTTTTAATGCTTAATTTTTTATTTAATTTCTATTCATGTGATTTATTTAATTTATAATAAATATAAATAAAAGAGTAGTTAAAAATAAGGGTAATATTATAAATTTATACTGTCAGGAGGGTTTTTAGCCATTATAAAAACAGCAGGGGGAAATGATATATGTTGATTACTATAGGGGGAAATTGGCAATCTCACTTTTTTAAATTATTTTTTAAAACTGTTTTTTAATTTTTTTTTTTTTTAAAGGAAATAATATGAACGTATCAAAATTTGAATTTAGAGAGGCTTGCATGAGACGAAAATAGTGCAAGAAAATTAGGCGACAGAAAAGTCTATCAAAATTTAATTCAATGCCGTACCTCCACTCGCAACTCTCGAGTCTCAATCGCTCTCCCTCGTTTTCAGTCCCAAAATATGAGAATTTTCTTTCATTGGTAACCTAAAAACAAATTTTAAGCCGCAGGGGTAGCCTGTTTTTTCTGACCCTGTTCTTTACTCCATGAAGATATGCATTAAGCCATTAATTTAAGAAGTGATTACCGTGCCTCAATTGAGTTAAAAAGAGTCCATAAATTTTACAATTAAGATGTGATTACCATGTCTCAATTGGAGAAATTCTAAAATACGTTAATACAATTAATTAATACATATATGACATATGTTGTTAGATTTTATATAACCACTAATTACATGTTAATTCTTCAAGATACATGCACATATGCCATACTATCATTTACATATTGTACAATTAACGTTGTGCATAATATTTAGTTTTTATTTAGATTTTTTTATTTATATAAAAGTTACAAAAATTTACTTTTTTATCCGATATAAATATATGTAAATCAAGCATAGTTAAAAAAAAATTAAAAAAAGTTTGAAATTCATAAAATTTTAGACATAAAAAATTTAACAAATAAATTTTAAGATAAGATTTGTTTTCCTCCTTTCTTGGTGATGGTCCTATCTAAAACTTCTTTTAGTAGTTCATCGTTATTAAATAAATGAAGAGTAATGCTAGCCATTTCAAAACTTATTACAACAACGTGTTTTCTTAAATGATGTGATATAAATATATTCATTATATGGCCGAGAGTAAAAGAATTAAACAAATAAATTAAATTTTATGCACTATTTAATCAATGAATGTCTTATCACATAATCCCTTATTAGTTTTGGGACGACTTGCACTATTGATAAATAGATAACCTGTAAAATAAAAATTCATGAATAATCATCTTTACTTTCTTCTTCATATTAACCGTAGTTTTTACTTTATTTATTTTTACACTCATCTATTATAGCACAGCTCGAATATCCGTCGACATTATAACCTAGTTAATCTTCATTATCTGTACATGAGTTAATAATAGTTATGGTTGCAGAAGAGATACAGCTGATAGAGGCAAATTAAAGCTAGCCAGCACAGGTTGTGTAGTTGTAGTATTTGGGTTTTATTGCCATTGAAATCTATTTGTTGGATAATAACCAACAAGGATAAAAAACATCAAGGTTAAGTGGATCCCAAATCTTTAATGTGGACAATGAAATTTTGCATTAATGTAGTTTAGGCAAAATTTAATCTGAAAACATATCTTTATCAGAAATAAAAAAATAAAAAAAATAAAGATTCCCAAGAGCATAATAGAATCTTTTGCCATTGAATAGGGATATGAAAAAGAAATTTTGGACCTCATTATGAGAGAGATACACACACATTAAAAGAACCTAGCTAGCTAGTAAGCGAAAATGCATGTACCAAAATATATCATGGATTTTAATTAATATACCATTAGAGAGTAACCTAAACTTTATCCTACACGACACTAAAAGTCAACACGTTAGATTGTGATTTATGAGTTATGTCGGCTTCAGTTAGTGTCTAAAATAAATAACAAAGACATCAAAAATGTTGAAATATTTTCCTCACGTAACCCAATCAACCTCCTTTTCAGCTGCCTAATTTTGAACCAGCATACGAGCCCTACTTCTTTAACTTGCAATGCATGTGTGGATGCGCTCATTGTTGATAATCCCATTTTCAAGAACAGCGTATAATTAAGAAAGATTATTAGAGTTATTGAATTCTATTTTATCGTTTCTTGGATTCGACTTAATTACATGCCGTTACAAAAAATAAAAAATAAACAAAAGTGGGATATATAGGACAGGACTGGAGGGTCAAACACTCATAATAATGGTCAACGCACTTTAGTTTACCCTTTTTGTCAGGGAGAGTGGATCTCCTTTTCATTTCGTGTCACGTAAATTCATTTTGTATCATCAATAGTAGGGGGGACACATGCACCCTCCATTGTTCTACTTGTTAGCTTCAATAATAATAATAATAATAATAAAAAAAGGAAATAAAGAATTAAATGGTAGACATTATAAGGGTCTGTGATTGCCGTATTTTAAAAGTATCATATCTTAAAATTTGAGCGTCGTTAAATAGTTAAATCTTTTTTTTTATTTTTATTGACTATTAACCATCAGTAATTAAAAAATGCCACATTTATATATGTATAAAATGTTGTATAAACATACGCATTTTAAAATATGGGTTTGACATATTACAATGTTACTATTCATAAATTCATGAAAAAAAAAAAAAGAGATTATGAGAGTATATATATAAATATTTTTTTATTTAGTTAGATTATACAGTCAACTTTTTTTTTTCTTCCTTCTTCGATGTATGTGGACTGAGTCAGCTCCAGCCTCCAATTGGGCGTCAAAATTGCGCGTAAATAATAAGAAAAAATAAAGTCAGTCAACCACCACTTTGATGCTTAGGTTATGTGTGCCGCTTGCCTTCTCCCTCAAATTGTCGGCTGCCGTTCCACTTCTCCCTGCCATCATCCACACGACTTTTAATTTGTGGATATTTTCAGTTGCTGGGTCAGAATACTTTTTCATATTATCGTTCCTCCTTTTTTTTTTTTGTTTAATGACATTTTGTAAGTTATTTATTACATGTTCTAAATTTTATATTTAAGAATATCTTAAATTAAGATATAAATTTATAAAAATATAACGTTAATTTTTTAAGATATAATAAGAAGATCTTTTACCATAATGAACATAAAACAACAATTGTAATTTTCTTTTCAATTGTTTGCTATTTGAAATTGACACCTATGCACATTTAAAATATTCAAAGCCTATTGATGAATTTGCCTCTAGTGTTGTTAATCGTCCTTTGTTCTTATATTTTATTTTTATAATCTTTTGTCGTGCATACATTTATAATAACATGTGCGGTTGTAAATTAATTAATTTATGTATTCTTATCGAAATATTGAATAAATAATTACTATAAATCACACATTTCTGAAAAATTAATTCAAAAATCAGATCAATATTGAACTTTTATAGGTTAGGATTAAAATCTTCTGGTTATGTGACTTTCTGCTAATTAAAATTCACTCAAGTGATTGATTGATAGTTAATAAATTACTAAATAAAAATAATTAAATTATAATAATACACTAATACTATAAAACACGTGACACAATAAAAGATTAAGAAGAGTTCATATTAGAGAGGATCGTAATCATAGTTATACTCCGCATCAAACTAATGATAACTCTTGCTCGAAATTTACGCCCCCAATATTTGGCGATATTTGCTCCCACATAGGACGATTATTATGTGCTCCAATGAGTTCGTTCGTATGTCCTTTCAAAATGATTTTCAATCCAAATCTTGGTAAATGCTACCACTTCAAGTGTTTTTATTTCAGGAATTTCTCTTGATTTTTTATTTTTGCCTATGTATTTTCCTTTCTTGAAAGAAAGAAAATATATGTATTGCCAAATTGGATCTTACATTGTCAGTTAAGTAATCTAAGAAATCTAAAGATGCCAAAGAAACTAAGTATGGTCCCAACTATCTAAAAAATCTAAAGAAGAGAAAGAAACTAAGTATGGTCCCAGCTGTCTCCACTCAATATCTCCAATATCCTGAATATGCTAAAGTCTCCAAAGAAATTTGAAGTCCCGTTTAGTATTAAAATTGAGAAATTGTAACTTAATAGTTTTATGATTAAAGTATTTAGTAAATATAAGTTGTTGTGGATTGAAAACTGATCTAATTTGATTCACTGCTTATATGATAAAAAATATATAACACTTTTATTGTTTTTATCAAATTATATTTATTACCCTCTATTAATTTTTATTTTATAATTATAGCTTATTTTTACATCAGCTCAAATTATGTGTTTGCAGCTAAACAAAACGTAAAACACATAAGACAATCAGTTAATGATAGTATGATGAATAAAAGAGATTATATTATACGACTATGATTATGATTAATCAGTCTCTATACATCCAACATTTGGTACTATCATTGACCCAAGTGACTGAATTAATTATTTGCTTCTTTCTTTAGTCCTTACAGATCAAATTAACACTTAATTGTTTTTAACAATAATTTTAAGAATCTGAACGATTGAATTTGAAAATCCTTTAATCCAGTTCACACTCAATTATTACGGACCAAATTCATTATTTGCTTTGCCTGTTGGCCCTGACAGGTAAGGTTGGGTTCAAGCATTGTTAGTTTCCATGATTATGATGATATTATAGTATAATTGAAGCATGTCCACAAATGATTGGCACCTGGTTAATTAATCATTGGCATCAAACTAATAAACTCCCTCTACTATATAGTCTATATAAGGGAGAAAATTTATGTTACATTAGATGTAATTCAATTAAATTTGTCTGTATAACATGTGTAGTTAAATTTAATATAACTATTACTTATATGTTGATTTTTTTAAAAAATAAATAAACGTATGACATAATATTATTTATTTATGTATGACTTACGCGATACTTCTGATATATTCTAAAATTTCTCCTATGTAAATACCTTTACTTTAAACTCTAGACTATGTACGTAAAAAAAAAAATTAATTAAGTTGATCGTGTAATTAATTAATTAATTAATTAGCTTCTATCTTTGAAGAAAAATCCAAATTTCTTTACATTTTAGAACAACCGTTTCACTTTATTATTGCTTTAAACTTTTTGGTGATTGCATTTACATACAACAAAAATTGATAATAAAAAATTAGAAAAAAGAAAGTTATTGAGAAGAATAATTAGGTACAAAATCTAAGTTGTCATGTTTCAATTGTTAAAATACTGCTTGAAGTGGTGGCTTGCACGCAGGCAACATGCATGCACGAGATTGTGTGCTCGTGTGTTGGGTGGGAGGTTGAATTTTATTTATTTATTTATTATTATTATTTATTTATTTGGGAATCTAGGTGGGAGGCTGATTAATTCTTTATAATTTAGACACCTTTTTCAAGTACTCACCTAAAGTTCAAATAATTCATGATGTTTTTGCTTTAAATTGGTGCGGCCCAATAATAAACATATTGAATGTCTAACCGGATACATTTTCCCTAAATATTATTTCGATGGATAGTTATTATTTAATACGACGTTCACACGTTTTAAAATAAAAATTTAAAATTAATTAAATGATATTATGTAATTATAATATTATGATTAGAAGTATTTTTTTAGCTTTAAATTCGTATTCTAAAGGGTACATAAAGATTAGGCATGTTAAAATATCTATTGCAAAAATTGATGGTGTGTTTACTAAATGATAATCGAAATGAGTTAAAATCAGAGTGAACTGAAATAAGAATAGGGAATGAGATCAAAATAAATTGTTTACTTTAGCTATATGAATCAGAAGTGGAATGAATTATATTGCCATTGATGTATTTACTTTATTTTAGAATCATAATGAATTGTTATAAGTTACTAAAATGACCTTAGTTGATAATAATAATAATAATTGTTATTATTTATTATAATAATTGTGATTATTATTATTCAAAATAATTATTGTTAATAATAATAATAATAATAATAATAATAATAATAATAATAATAATAATAATAATAATAATAATAATAATAATGATATTGATAATGATGATCATAATAGTCGTGTAGCAGTAGCAACAACAGTAGTAGTAATAATAATAAAATTTTATAATAATAATAATATTATTACTGTTATAATTATTAATTTAATTATCATTAATTAATACTATTATTATTGTTAAAATTATTATCGTCGTCGTCATCATCATCATTAATTATTATTATTAATAACAAAAATAATTACATAAATAAGAATAGTGATAACAATAATACAATAACATAATATAATTATATGACAAAAGTGAAATTATAAAATTTGAGTGGGGTAAAATGGGAAGTTCAAGGAATGAGAACTTGATTTCCTATCCCTCTCATGAAAATCAAGTTATTATTCATTGATTCCGAAAATATGTGGGTCTCATTTATTTCATTCTTATTTTTACTTCTATTTTAGCAAAATAAACATCATTAACCATTCCTATTCCGAATTCCGAAGTAAACATAACATAAATAAAATGATATCAACCATCCAATTCAAAAGATGCCCAAAAGTGCATACACGTTGTCTAGAAACATCAATAATATGAATGCTTCCACTATCAAATCTTGAGTGGTGAGGAGACACTTAATGTATATAGCAAGCATTACATCAGCAGCATCAAGCAATAACTTTATAAAAGGAATAATTATCAAGGTAGGCCTACAAGTTACACTAAATTATTGCTTAAGATTCTTTTTACTTGAAGCATAAATAACCCAACATCTAATGATGAAATCGAAAGGGTAGAACTAGAAATGATGGGTGCTAAGTTCGAGCAAGTAGAATGAAACTACAAATCATTTCACACGTTTGTATAGGTGTTTGTTGGATACCACTTTTAATGACTTTATAAGGAAGGTCATTTTCTTGATTGTTGGTGATTATTCTCATGCTAGTGAAAATAAATTTTGATATAACTTGTTTCCCAATCATTGGTTCTTTTTATTTATTTGTTCTTTAATGGTATTGGGACTAAGTCATCAAATTAATCATATCTCAAAGTTAGTTACCAAGTTAACAATTAGAGTAGTTTTAGATTTGTTAAAATTTTATTCCAAATGATTTAGTATTTATCAATTGGAGGGGTGAGATAATGTTATTAATTTACCTGCAATTAACTAGTGAAAAATTATCAATCATTTGATGAGTGTATATATCACATGTCTGAGATGAAATTAGGAATAAAATTTTGGGATATCATCATTAATCTAAAAATTATGATTATCAACCATTTGAGAAGTATATATATTACATCATCGAAGATGAAATTAAGAATAAAATTTTGAGATGTTTATTATTAATCTAAAAATTATGACTTTGTGTAATTATAAAATATTTTCGTATGTCTATCAGAATATTTTGATATATAGCTCAATATGTTTGCTGGACCTACTTTGATGCACCAAAGAAAAGAATGAATAAAATATGCTCTAATATTTACAAAGAAACTCAAACCCTCAACTTAAAGAATACAGTGAGGTAGCGCCCATCTACTCAACTAAAGAGTTATTGACAATAATTGACATTCTGAATGAATGATTCAAAATTAGCACAAAATTAATTAATTTGATGTCATAAAAGATGTACAAAATTGGAAGACCGTGGATAGTAACAAATCATTGAATTATTAAACTAATTTGTACCCTAAACTTATTCGATCTAACAGAGAAAATGGTACATTATTTATTCATGGTCAAGCCACACAGCATAAAAATTTCAAAATTTCCTTCAATATTTATGTAAACTGAGGATTCCTTGCAAGGCAAAACTTCATCATGTTTGAATGGTCCAAATTGATTTATTAAAAATCATGATGTTGAAGGGTTGATAACTCGATATTCTGATATCTTGAAAAGAGTTGCTTTAGTTTGCATTTATTTGACAATATTGTTAGAAGTTTGTAGTGACATGCCACCACTTCTTTGAACCAAAATAAATAATCTAGTTGACAATTGTTGTTTGACTCAGTAAACAATTTAGTTATAATCATATTATAGGATAGAATCATTTTGACTTTGAACATATATATATATAGTCTTTTGAAACATGCCATAGCATAGTAATAATTTTATAATGCTTAGCTAATTTGTACAATTATAATCTATCTATGGAAAGATAAATAGCATTAATCTCGACTCAAAAGTGTTTGATATGCTTTTCTTGTCAAAGAAGCACTTTTATTTTTTCAAACTTTTATTTTTAATTATTTTAATAAAATGCTAAAAAAATAAGTAAAATTATCAATTCAATTATTCGATAACATTGAGATACATATCCCTTATCCGTAAATCCAGTTTCAGTGTGGCCCAAAAGCTCTGTTGGTTTGAGAAAAATGGCCATGAAAGATTTTTGGGCCCATGAATGTAACAAAAAATTCATCTGATTGCAAATTAAGTAGCTCTCACTTCAGCACCCTACAAAGCAAAAAAATCACGAAGAAGAAATGTTTATTACATGATGATGATTCCTCAAAGGTTCTAGATCTTGTTTCGATGAACAAATTTCTCCCTAGAGATGGCCAATGGGCGCCGGCATCAAAGTGAGGCCCATGCGTGCTCGTATCCGCACCGTGCCGGGCCTTTTTTTTTTTTTTTGCTTAGGCTCGGCCCGGCACACGTGCCGTGGGTCGTGCCGTGCCTTGCCTAAGAAAAAAAGTCCAATAAATATATTTATTTATTTTTTTATTTTTTAAGAGTGCATATCAAGCTATTGACGTACTTTTTTTCAAGTCTATGTACTTTTTTTAAATTTATGTCTTTATTCAAATTTAATAGAATCAAAATTTTAAAACTAATAATAGTAAGAGAATGTAATATTCATTACTAAGTTTGACCTTATAGTGTTAGAATATGTTTTAATGCTTAACAACAACACCAATAATAATAATAATAAATTTTTCTTAAAGATTAATTTAATTGTTAACTTGGACTTACATAGAGTCATAGATCATAGTTCACAATAATATTAATGCATATTAATAAAATCATGATATTTATAATTTTTTATTCATTAAAATCATGATATCAATTATTTATTTAATAAATTATAAATATAAATCAATTATAGTATTTTTTTTAAACTAAGAATTAAATGAATTTAAAAAATTCAATTTCAAGTTATTTGTAAAATCATAAAATTTTAAGTTTACTTTCATTAAAAAATAAAACGTGCTTATTGTGGGCTTTTTTATCGTGTCGTGCTTAGCCCATCTCTAATCGTGCTGTACTTAGCTCATCTCTAATCGTGCTGTGCTTTTAAAGCCCGCTTGCCTAAAATTCTAAGCCCGACCCAACCCACATGGACGCCGTGCCGTGCCGCGTGCCTCACCGAAACGTGCTCGTGTCGTCCCGTGCCACGTGCCGTCTAGCCCATTGGCCATATCTATTTCTCCCCTACAAGTTTCTCATCTCACTCACCAAAGAGAAAATCACTCACAAATGTACCAAACTTACTATCCACATACAACTCAGCAAGTTGAAGCACTAGAGTGAAGTGCTACTAGGTAGGCATAAAACTCATATGGGATGTCAATTAAAATCTCATGATTTCCTTTCTCCACTGTAATCGCAAAACAATGGGCCACCACAATTATTGCTTGGTTCTTTATTACGCTTTCTAATACATCTTGAACTACAGGTTTCGATTCAGCATCAAGTGCACTGGTAGCTTCGTCTGAAACTAATATCTTTGGATTTGTAACTATGGCACGTGCAATGGCTACCCGTTGCTTTTGACCACCTGACAATTAAAGTCCTTGCTCTCCAACCATTGTCTCGTACCCCCACACTCCACATTACATTATATTGAAGTGACATATTTACTTGTACAATGAAAGTATATAGGATCGTGACTTATGTAATAATCTAACCTGTTGTAGACTACTAATGAACTTGTGAAGTTGGCAGCTCAGCTTTGATGTGGATAGAATTTGAGGTTCAGTTGCATTCCCTCCCATTCCATAAGCAATGTTGCTGCGGATTGTGTCATTGAACATAACAGGTTCTTGGCTCGCTAGCCTATCTACTGCCTTCACCATTTTAGTAGGAGCTTTTGAATTTCCACTCCATCCACCATAATGCATCCTGAATCAGGAACATAGAATCTTTGCAACAATGATATTATTGTTGATTTCCCACTCCCACTTTCTCCAATTAGAGTAACGATCTAAAAGGAGAAAAGGAAAAAAACTAACAGAAGGATAATATAATTTAGACCCTAATCATATGGTGTGATTTTTGTTTGTCTCAACTGCTTCAAAGAATGGAGTTTAGTAGTAGTCACATTGGCAGTAAGAATTTTCAGGCTATCTATTGGAAAATGTGAATATCTGACCCTCATGGATATTTAAAACTTACATGATGAAGCTCTATTTCTCCTTTAACATTGTCCAACTTTGTCCTGAATTCATCATTGGCGCCTATCTTCGACTTGCAGTCTAGATTGCGAAACTTGAAGCAACAACATTCTTCTCTTTGGTCGAATTAGAACCAAATGAGCTGAATTGAGATATGCCAATGGTTGTTATCATTAAAGCATAAAAAACATGCAAAACAAACACAAGGCATTGTTTTGTCATTGGAACTTTTTAGTGTTTATAAAGATGTGAACTTAAGCCCGAGATATCATGTCCAAAGTAGAGATGACCAATGGGCCGTGCCGTGCCGACCCAACTCATCAAAGGAAGGCTCATGTGTGCTCGTGGTCGTGCCATGCTGTCCTGTATCGTGTCTTTTTTTTTTTTTTTTACTTAGGCCCAACCTAGCACACGTGCTGTGCTGTGGGCCATGTCATGCCGTGCCTGAGAAAAAAAGCATGATAAACCTTTTTTTTAAGAGGGCATGCCAAGTTGTTAGTGTGATTATTTCAAGTTTATGTACTTTTTCAGGTTTATCTGCTTTTAATCAAATTCAATAAAATAAAAAATTCAAAACTCAAGTCCATATTCAATAACAATAAAATAATAATATTAAGAAAATGAAATACTAATTACTAACTTAAACCCTACTTTACTAAAATTTCTTTTTAATACTTAACAATAACAACAACAATAATAATAAATTTTTCTTAACGATTAACTTAATTGTTAACTTGGACTTACATATAGTCATAGAAAATTACTTATATTCAATACAAAGGATATTACTTATATTCAACTAAATGATAAAACTCAAAATTATTCCTTTAAGTTGAAACTTCAATAGCATTCATAATTACCTTAGAAGTTGCATCAGCCGTTGCTAATATGGTTTTGGCCAAAAGAGTCAGTCATCTCACATAGTAGCAATGTCAATACATCATAGAATCTACTAATGCAAATAGCTTGTAGAATGGAGTCAAGTTAGTTTTGTCATTTCATTTCCCTTGTCTTCTCCAAATCTTGTTAGTTCCTAGTCATACTCGAACCTTTTTGGATTTGGATGGCTATTCAAGCTCCTCGACACCAATACACTGTCATAAAGACGTTAATCCAACAACAAATTAGTGTTTGAATCTGTTTGGGGTGAAAAGCATCGTGACCAAGCACACATGAGCATAACATGCTCCCCTCAGCTTAAAATGACTCCTCGAGGAAAATTATCCCCGACGAGTTGTGTGGTTGGTCGCGTGAGTAAAGTTGACTTGAGGACGCGCGAGGAGAGACCAGGGAGAGACTAGAATCAAGAGAGATCGAATAACTTCGTCAAAGGTCAACCCATGGGTTTTCTTTAAAAAATTCGAATGTGAAGCCTACTCAACAACAAATTACGATGCCCATTCACCCAAGGCTATATAACCGACCCAATAACAATTGTAGGGGAGAGGAGACCGATAATTCTGGTCGGATATAAAAGCTTCAGGGAATGGAATTAAAAAGTGTTTGACAACTTTTCACTAGATCCTCATATCTTTTTCTCTATAGATAATTCTCTCTCTTTTATCTTTCTTTATTTCTAAAATTAAGCTTTCTATCCTGAATTGTGGCATAAGTTTTTCCAAAAAAGGCCTGATCACTGACTTGACCATCAGAGGATTTTCATTGGAAAAACATTCGAGACCTCTCTAACTAAATATTGTGAGCTCAGGTGATTTGGTATAACAAGTTTGTGGTCGAAGCTAGTTGTTCGAGTAGAAAAGCTGCAGTGCTGAGCCGTTACCTTAACAAACAAATTTAAGTGTTAGTGTGGACATCTAGTTGCAACTCTACCGATCATATATCTGCATTAATATTTTACCGCCGTCTGTGGTGACGAAACAAAAAGCTATAACTAATGAAGCAATTAAGAAAAAGAAAGGATAATGAGCATGGATACAAGAGGAAATGATGCCCAAGGGGCCAAGTTTAGAATCAATGAGTTAATCACCTTGCGGGAAATAGTGAATGAAGTAAGGGAAAGAGCAATGCATGAACGGATAAGCGAATGGAGACCCTCACAGCTGTTTTACATGAGTTGAGGGATGTGCAACGAAGGTTTGATGCTGGAGGTTTGAGGAATAATCAGGATGTCCTAACATCCAGTAATAGAGCAGATCCAGGTGAGTGGGATTCATGAATAAGGAGCCAGTTCCACAGTGAGCTAAATCCTGGTGCTGGGAGTCAATTTTGTGGTGAGTAAAACCATGGGGTAGGAAATCAATTTGAGGCAGTCAAAATATGGGGAATACAAAAATAGAAGTGAACATTGAAAAGAGAGAGTTGGGGAAGCATCTCCACGATATCAAACAGGAGTGCGAATAGGTCGCTGCCTACAATCATGGTCGAGCGGTGGAATTAGAAGGCGAGGTGAGAAGATTGGCTAAGATCATTGACGAGATGCAAAGACGAGAAAAGCTTCCCAATTGGAGAATCATGTTGGATAACGAGTCCCCATTTTCTTTAGAAATTATCAACACCACAATACCTAGGGATTTCCATTTTTCCAATCTCAAATACTCTAGGAAAAGCGACCCTCTAGTACACATTGAGCGTTTCAATAAGGGTACAAGGCTTTACACAGGTGCAAAGATGTAGAGCATTTTCTCTGACTTTGGAAGGGCGAGGATGCGACTAGTATTGTTGACTACCTCGTGGGAGTATCATGGGGACACGAGAGGAGAGACTAGAATCAAGCCAGATTGAAAACTTGGTCAAAGGTCAAGCCATGGGTTTCCTCCAAAGAATTTGAGCATGAAGTCCATTTAATAGCAGTTACGCTGCCCACTCACCCACGGTTATGCAACCGACCCAGTAACAAATGTTGGGGAAAGGAGGCCGATAATTCCGGTCGGATATGAAAGCTATAGGGAATGGAAGTAAAAGGGGTTAGAGAACTTTTCAGTAGATTCTTATATACTTTTCTTCCCTATCGATAATTCGCTCTCCTCTATCTTTCTTTCATTTTGAAATTGTGGCACAAGGTTTTTCAAAAAAATCCCAATGACTAACTTGAGCGTTGGAGGGTTTTCGTCAGAAAAACATCAAGCGGCCCTCTAATTGAATATTGTGATCACAAGTGATCTGGTGCAGCAAGTTCGTGGTCAAAGCTAACTGCTCAAGTGGAAAAGTTGTAATGTTGAGCCGTCACCCCAACAAACAAATTTAATTGTTGGCGTTGACACCTGGTCGCAACTCTACCAACCAGATATATGCATCAACAGAATTAGAGCTACACCACACAATTAGTGTTTGAAATCCGCAACTCGAAACCAAATTAACTAAAAGTGAGCAATAACACAACTTAAAAGTAATTTCTAACTCCCAAGTATAAAAATGTCTTGTTATATTATAGCTTGGTGAGTCCGAAGTCGATCCACAAAAAAAAGATTTAATTTGTTTATTTTATTTTATCTAAAAATGAAAATAAAATTTGAATGTAAATAACTTAATTTAAATGAAACTATGAAATTAAATTAGTTAGGGTTATGGATCCACTCTTAGTAATAAATAAAATTTAATAAATTCCTTTTACCTTTTTTTTTATTGCCCAAAAGATTAATTATATAAATTATTATTATTTTCTCATTAATTTTATAATGGATTAAGTATTTATTGTGCCAAAATTTGATTTGTTTACAATAAGTCAAAATACCATTTTACCATACCTTATATTAAAATATTAAGAATTTATTGTGCCAAACTCTCTTGTTTGTTTACAATAAATCAAAATTTCAAAATATAAAATATGTATACAATTAAATAGAAAATAATTGAATTTATATAAATAAAAATAGAATTTGATTAAATCATATTTATTTCCTAAGAGTTTCACCTTACCCTAACTATTATTATTTAGCTAAGCATAATTGAAATAAAAATAATTATTAAAATTAAATTACTCATTATTAAAAGTAATAAAAACAACTAAAAATAAAAATAAAAATAAATTTATTTATAAAAATAATTATGCAAAATATTAAAACACACTTGAAAAATAAGATTACAGGAAAATTGAGAGAAATTGAGAAGAAAAGAGATGCTCAAAATGACTCTATTTATAGAAAAATAAATTCATAATCCAGTGTATTGCCGTCCATCATAAACTTTATGCATGCGGTCTACACAACCATTCGATCAAGATCCAACGGCTGGTCAAACTTCAAAAGTCAACATTACATGTGGCATCTTGTGAAGCATCCGATTTGGTCAAAGAACAGTTGAGATTTGGTGGGTTAATGGGTGGATCGGGTCGACCCGAATACAAAGGTTTGGATCCTACAACTTGCTTCACCAACCATTGCCACGTGGCACGATTGTGGTAATTGAATCATGAAGGGTTGAGATTTAGTCAAAATTGACAGTTATCCAATACACTCATATCTATTGTAAGCTCATTTTATCATCTAATCAGTGCTTGGTCAACAGAAAAATTCAACTTTTTGTACAAGCTCAAATTTAAGCCGGTCTTGACTCATCTTAAGGTTTTTAGACCTCCGAAATCTAAATTTGATATTCGTTTATCTGTTTGGAGCCTCGAATTATGTGAAATTAATATTTTACCTAATAAACACACAAAATTAAATATAATTAAGACATAATTAATAATCCTAATATATTGCATAAACAAAAATATAAATTATAATATAGACATAAAAGTAATATTTTTATCGCTTGATAATCAAACAATTTTTAATACTAATCAAGCAACTTCCAAAATTCTTTAAGGACTACTGGAGTGGAATGAAATGATTACAAAATTTATAATTTATGAGCAAGTACAGCACCATTACATTCATTCTCTATTGAGAAAAAATAATTGTACTAGTCATAAAAAAGAAGCAAAAAGGATGAATAAAAATAGAAAATAAAAACCAAACATAAGAGGAAGCTATGCTTCTGTTTTTGTTCTTGTGTTTTCACGCAACACTTTTGAGTCTTCAAGGACCTATAACGTAGGCTACAGGTAAACTTCAAAAAATCTATTTGAGAAAAATTTGGGAACCCATAAAAGTAAATGATCATTTAAAAACAAAATAATAATAATAATACTAATAATAAATCTGAACATTTTCTAACTCAAACGACAATTATGATTAATTAAGGTACTTAAAATCTTAAGAATTAGGCAAGAAGAGACTCAAGGTCCTAAAAAAAATTCTTGAATAATTTAGTCAATATACTAAAAATTCTCTATAATCGCATTGTTAAAAACAAACTAATTTTTATTATTATAAGGAGGTTATAATTTAATAGAGATATATTTACAAAAAATATTATTTTGGCTTAATTGTCCTAAGTGCAAACGATATAAACCTAAAGTATGTGTTACATCGATAACTAATTAATGAAACCTATCAAAACTAATATATAGACATTGATAAAAGAGAAACATAATTTTAAAAAAACCAGTACTAATATTTATCATTTATATAGTGTTGAGAATATATAAAGTCATTTTTTTAAAAGTTTAAACAATAAATTATTATCCTAAATAACTTCAAGAAAATAAATTTATTTAATCTTAATATAGAAATAATGATTAATATTTAGAGGCAAGTTCCAAAAAGACGTGATCTATAAAAAAGTTATTAGAACATGAAGTTATTTTTGTAGTAACTACCCCAGACTTGGAACCAAAATTTTTTATGCAAGTTCTTGATGAGTAGATGTTCTTATTAAAAATCAATCCCAATCAATGACTTTTCTCTGCTCAACTCTTCTGACCCTTATCAACGTTCCAAATTCACTCTGGCCCTCGGAAATGCCTGCAAGGACTGGGGCTTCTGCACGGTACATGCATTATATATGGACTATTAGTATACAGATCAAGTCCGAACGTCCTTATATAAGAAATGGATTTGAACCATCATCAATTTTCTTTGGACGTAACGTAGAAAACCCATCACAGTTAAATTGTGTGAATGAATCAAAATGGTGCATACCCCATGCCCATCAACGATTATCAGTATAGTTCCGAGACCAGGATGGCGAACGAGGCATTTGACAAGAACAAAGTTTGCGTCTACAATTGTCAAAGTGAAACTCGAGAGAATAACTAGCCCATTATTGTTAACTAAATATCTAAAATTTATAAAATGTTCAATCAAAACATTAATATACGTCTGGACACTTGAGGGCCATAGCGTACATGGCCTGTGTTCTTGTTTAACATGTGTCCTAGATTGTGCCAAAGCAGAGACCATAAAAGAACCAGTTACTAAATTGCCGCACGCTACAGACCAGCCCAGCTAAAGCGTAAGTGGGCGTCCATGGCCACGGGTACGACACGTAGGGATGGGTGTTGGAAGTTTGGACTTTCGAAGGACTATTGCTCTGAAGATGCTTTGGCTGCCGAGGCCAAACAAGAATGGCCATTAACGTGCTTAACTTGCTTGACGTGCGTAGAATCGGGAAAATGAGCAATCACCACGCGGTGGTTTCTATTAGAATGGCCATTAATGTGCTTGACTTGCTTGACGGGCGTAGAATCGGGGAAATGAGCAAGCAATCATCACGCGTTAATTTCTATTAGAATGGCCATAAACGTGCTTAACTTGCTTGACGGGCGTAGAATTGGGAAGCTCTTTTGATCACAGTATCCAGATACTAATGTTACGGGCATTAAAAAGAATATGTTTACTTTCGTTTGTCAAAGCTTGTTTCTTCCTCAAAATTCTGATATGGCACTAAGAGAAATTGAAAAGAACTGTAATTCATTTCATTTTTTTTTCAAACAATTAACCAAACAGGGAGATCGAAACAACACAGGATAACAGGAACCGATCAAAACGACACAACATAACCCAAGGAAAATATCAAAACACGAAACCATAACATAGCTCCTAATTTATCCTAAACAACACTAATTCCTCCAGCTGCCGCCATCAGAAGCACCGCTCCTTGAGTATCGGGAACCACCATCACCGCCATATCCACCATCACGGCTGTAACCACCTTCACGGCGGCCACCATATCCTCCACCACCGCCACCTCCGTATCCGCGGCTCCCACCGTATCCACCACCACCACCACTTTCACGGCGTCCACCACCTCCATATCCGCCACCGCCGCGGCTTCCGTAACCACCACCGCCACCGCCACCGCTTCCGCGGGACTGGGCCTCGTTGACTGTGATGTTACGGCCGTCGAGATTCTGGCCGTTCATGCCTTCGATCGCGTCCCTCATCGACTTCTCATCGCGGAAGGTAACGAATCCAAATCCTCTGGATCTTCCAGTCTCGCGATCGTTAATTATCTGAATTAACGATAAAAAAAAAATAGTTTAGCAAATTCATCTCAGATCTGCAAGCTTAATAACAATAAAAATAATAATAAATCCGATCGGGCCCTTCGTCTTAATAAAAAGATGAAGATGAACGTACCGATTTAGGCATAGTAATAATAGAGTAACAGTAGTAACAGAGAACAGTAACAGAGTAACAGAAACAGATCACAGAGCACACAGATCACAGATCAGAACAAGCCGAATCGTGGATCGGGTCGGATCTGGTTCAAACGGACCTTCGATTCAAGGATATCGCCGTAAGCACCGAAGGCCTCATGGAGAGAGCTGTCAGTGGTGGCCCAGGCCAGGCCGCCTACGAAGCACCTAAACTCGACATCGCCTGAAGCCATTAGGAGAAAACTTAAAATGGGGACTAAGAAAAAATTACAAGAAAAATCTTAGAGACAGCACCGCTGCGGAATGAGAAGGAAGGGTAGAAAGAGGTGGGCTTTATAGAGTGGGTGGGAGCTAACTAGGGTTAGTCTTGGGGTGAAGTGGTTGTGCGTCAACTAGGGTTACAGACAATTTGAGGCCTGATTGAGCTGGCGTGTTTGGTTTCGGTTATTAGATCGTTCGGGTTGGTGAGGTTGTGTTTGGGCCGTGGTTGCAAGTTTCTTTTTGATTCATTCGAATTTTATATACTTTCATTAGAGACGCATTTAATGTCTTATCTAAACGGTATTCAATATCTTATTTATAAAAAAAAAATGTTAAAGTAATTTAAAATTTTTTTAAAGTAATTATATTTTATTATATTTAAAAATAGAATTGGACTACGGTGTAATTATGGTACCATATTATAATTGTATTCAGTCGTTTGATGCACTTGAATTAATGGGATTTACTGACATTTAACGACCGAATATAACTGTGATACGGTACCATAATTGCACCACAAATTTCCCCTTAAAAATGATAGTCCTCTTAAATTTGTAAGATTCTTTAAACCTATTTTTAATTTATATTGTGCAAATCAATTTCAATATTTCATCATTTAATAACGGTAAAAAAAATAAAATAATATAAAACTATGCTGAGAATGCCCCCTTACGGCCTTGTCCCTTTGCCAGCCCAGCAGCGTCTCGTCATCTGTTTTTACTCTCCCAGGGAGAGGAAACCAATCGGGAATGCAACTATGCTTGAAACCAAACACGTAGATCTCAATCAGGCTTCGTAAACTATGGTTAACGGTAGTGGTTAGTGATAGATGATGAGGCGGGTTCCACGGCCACGTGATGGCTGGGATATTTTTAGACAGACGTAAAGTACCTGGATATTTACATCACATTATAGGGAATTTTGAAAATATCTGAGAAACTCAAATTACAGTCCTGTCCCTACTCTTATTACGATATTCGTTTTGCCTCCTGCGGAAGCGGTACCGCATCTAGAAAACGCGGGACGAGACGAGATCACGAGAATCAAACCGACCGTGCACTGTCGTTTTGTTTCTGTTTCTGCGGTGATTCGGAATATTCGCTTGCTTCATTGAAAAATAAAAAATTATCTCTACGCTATTTTTTTTATCATATATATATTTAATTATCATAAAATTTTAATATATATTTTACATCACTAAAAATAATTCTTTTATCCTTAAATGAATCAAAAAATTATTTTATTCTATAAAATTTTTAAAAAATAAAAATTATAATTATAAAAATATCCCTAAAATTTAATAAAACAAATAAATTTTAAATTTTAAGATGATAATTTTTAAATGAAATTATAATTATAAAAAAAACATCTTTTAATTATAATTTTCTATAATTATAATTTCATTTAATTTTTATAATTAAATTAAATATAAAAAATTTACAAAAATTAATATGAAAAGAAAAGCTCCCCATAATTATTGTAAACTTCCTTATTATGGACTCGCCTACGTTGCAACGGTTGCAACGTACCACATTTTTTGTCCACATGCATAATGGCCGTAGGATTTGGAGCGTTTTCATCTAACGGTTCAGATGAGTCCTGAATATAAGTAAAGTAGTCGGTTGCCAACCGAGACTGTAGATAAATATAATAAAAAATTAAATAACTCAAAGCTGTTCAAAATTAGGTGATTGAATCAGTGCTGAGAGGACATGGTCGAATTCATTGCGAAAACCCATTAATTCTTGAAATCTGTTTCACACATAGTAAAATCAGATCATGAAATTAATTGCTAATTGAAGTGCGGTCGTATGAGGCTGAAGTAATTTTGAAATTGCGGCAGAGAAATTGAAGACGATTATATCGTTGTGGCAGCCAACAACGACCGACATTGGGTGGAGCCGAAACTTTAGGAATTAGGCAAATGTAATTATATGGGAAAAAGGGTGGAAAAAAAGTCCGTTTGATCCGTTGATTAGCCATTCGATCGGATGCAGCAGGTAACTATTGATAAGAAATTGTAAATTTTGAATGAAAGATTTAATTGTGGTAATGAAGTTAGGATTTTTTGTTATGTTTTTTATGGAAGAATTAGAGAAGGGGAGAATGCTTTCCAGGAAGCATTGTTTAATTTCTTTGTTTAATTATTGTTACTGGATTTGCGATGTATTTGAACTTGAAAATAAGAAAACAGTAAGATTTTGAATTCGTTGTTGGAGCTTTTAGAATTTAGATGTGTTTGGTTAAATACTTATCTCATATTCTCCAGCTGCAATGCTTCTGTTTTTGATGTAACAACTCCCAGTTTGTTATATTTCTCTATTAGATTTTTTATTGTCAAAGGCTTTAGATTCTTCCAATTTTTTTTTTTTATCACTATTTTTCTCTTTCCAATACTGATGATTTTGGTTTTGGTCTTGTTTTGTTGTTTTAAAAATTTTCCAACCCATGTATTTGATCATGGTTTCATACTGTCAGGTTTTACAGACAAAGAGGACCAAGAAAGCAGGAATTGTTGGAAAGTATGGTATGTATTAAGGCTAGTTTTATTCATTTTTCCGGTTTGTTTAGTGTCCTCAAGTATAGATGTTATGGTAATATAGGCTTAGATTTTTTTTTTTTCCCTTGGGATATTTTTATATCAATAGCAGGTAGAAATATTATATCTCATTAAGCTTTGAGCATGAATTATGGGTTATTGACATGTTTATTCAAGAAAGCTTGCTACTGGCATTATATAAATAAAAATTTATAATAGGAAGCATATTATGAAAAGCCTTGTGGTGATCTTTCTCTAGCTTCTTGTTATCCCTACTTTGATGCTTTAGTTTCTTTTTGCATGTGTGGCTTGGGGATCTTGGAATTATAAGTATTATTCTTTTCCAAGTACTCATTATGGTGCCACTCTTAAGAAGGTGGAGGTCAGTCAACACAGTAAGTACTTCTGTGAATTCTATGGGAAGGTCATACATTCCCCTCTTTCCTGCTCTTTATCATTTTTCATTTCTTTTTATGCTCATGGTTCAATGACTGTTCGCTTTTGCTTGTGGATGTATTAAAAGTTTACATATTCCTTGCTGTAGGAAGTATGCTGTGAAGGGGAAGGTTGTGGGAATCTGGGGCAAAGTTGAAAGCTGGAGGTGCTTACACTTTGAAGAAACATTCTCATTGGCTGTCATATTTACTTTTATAATTCAATTTAAATGATTCTAGATTCTGTCCTATGTTCCTTTTCAGGATTTCTAGTGTTGTGACCGTGAAAAATATCATTTGGAGGCTGAAGGAGCAGATTGAGAGTTAATTTTGTTGCCAATCTATCTTTTTTTTTTTTTTCATTTATTTGTGATGGGAGTAATTCCTGGGGCAGGATTGTCTAAATGGATTTCTATACTTGGATATTTGGTTTAGAAAGTTTTGAATTTGAATCTCTTTATTAAATAGATTTTAATGGACTTTTAGTTTTATGGTATTAGCCGCATGGTCTATTCTCTATTGCTTCAAAATTTTGGTGTCAAAAATCATGGCTATAATTATTTTAATGGGCCACAATAAAAATTGATCTCCACCATTAGTAATCATTTATAAGAAACTAGCTCCAGTTGAAATCAGATCTTTTGTTCGTGTATTTTAGTGAAATGAAATCAATTCCTTTAAAGGCATAAGTTGATTATCCTTTTGGATTTAATCTATTAAGGCATTGATTTATTTCATTGAAAGAACTATTGAGTTCACATACAACAAAGGCTGGGCTAGAAGGTCTTTTACCAGCGCTCCAACTCTTGCATTACATTTAGCTTTACAAAACTCTTAAGAAGATGGAAAAAGGCAAATATTAACTAAACACACAAGCTATTGTCGTCACCTATGTTCTCTCCTTCCATTCCCCATTAGTCTAGGAATGCATATAAACATTTAAAAAGACAGACATAATATAGTGCTCTTTCACCATCTTACTCTAAGAAGCATCATTAATGCAGGGACTTCAAAAATTTGAGGCCCCTTCGACAAAGACAGGTGATGAAGATAGGACGATGACTCATTAATCATCATCGTCTAAAAGCTGTCTAGACTCTAGTCAATTGTATTACTATATGAGATGCATATAGGTATATATCATACAATGGCAAGAGGGATGCTATCTTTGCTGTTGCTGTGATGCATTTGCTTTTGGTTAAAAAGGTTCAAATACATGCACTGCATTGAGTACTTTGGAGTGGTAAACTGCAATAGGTGATACAGGATGAGTCGTATTCTGCGTGCTTGGAATGTCAATAATTCCATTTTGCCCAGATTGGTTTTCCCATTTTTGAATGTGTACATTGCAAGCCCTTGTCTTATACCCTCATGCCAGACTCCTCCATACCAATGCCCATTGGCAAAACAATAGACGCTGAATCCATGCATTTTGTCCGCAAAATATTCTCTAGCATATGTGTCCCCATTTCTAAGTAAGAAACTTGGATATCAATATGGGAAGAAAAAGATTCATATGCCTATGCATTAAAAAAAAAAACCAGAACAAACAATTACTACAATCTACCATTAAACTCACTATCTAATAAAATTCGGCAATGTATCCAAACCAACAAAATGAACACAAATTATCCTTATAAATGACATCTTCAAGAACACTATAACCTTTGTCCACTGATTAATAAAATTACCATCAAACCTAAGCTCACTTGCATTATCATCCAATAGATGTCAGCGAATCCACTAAGGGGTAACAATCTAATACTAATGTAAGAACACTAATTTGAAACCAGTGAAACACAATCACATGATCAATATCACTAGTAAACTCATGGTGATGAAATCAAATGATACAAAGAGCAGACTTCATAAATCAAAACTACATGGCTCACACTATAATCCTTATTGACCATATTCTAACATATAAATGCCTCATCTTTCCTCATCCATGCAAGTACCACTTCATTAATTCAATTCAATGCAATTAACAATGTCCTCAAAATCGAAGTAAAAACCAGAAAAGTATATCAATAACCATGGAAACCAATGCAAATTCAAAGGTCATTGGTCCCCAACTCTAACAACAAATAGCGCAATCCAATCACAAAAACTTTATAAATATTAACACGAGACACCCCAATTAATTAATAAAACTAAATCCATAAGGGGAAAAACATTACCTGAAATGGCAATGGCCAAGGCCGTGCTTGACCCCCCACTTAAATTCGCCAACATATTGACTCCCATCCTCACAAGTATGAACTCCACATCCATGACTTTGCCCATTAGACCACTCACCTGCATAAACATCTGTGGTATAAAACTTATAAACCCCAAATCCATGCCTAAGATCTTGCCCATATTAGCCCCTATATCAGCTCCCTCTGGCCCAAGTCTCGACTCCATACCCATCATATTAGCCATCAACTCCAACCACCCTCATATCTGCCACTTAGATAATACACACCACTCCCAGAATATTTCCCCTTTTGATACCTATCTTTATAAACGTCGCCCTTGCTGTAAACTTGCACCCAGCAACCCGAATTTCCCCTCTTTTCTAGCTTGGGCCTTGACCTAATTGACCAAAACACAGGCAGAGGCGGCCTCAAGATTTTGGAAGAATTAGCAAGCTTAATTGAGGAAGAACAGACGAAGAACAAACGGATAAAAGGCAGGCGAGAAAGAGCGAGATTGAGAGAGAACAATAAAGCCGCGGAGAAGGCAAAACCCAATAAGAAATCGAGAAAAAAATGAATGACTCAGATGAAAAACAAGAAAATAAAAAAGGGCAACGATAACAACATAATCAGTTGCAAATGAACTCTCAAAGGACGGAGGTATTTGCAGCAGCAGATTTAGCAGCAATCAAAACGAAAAACAGAGACTGGGTTGGCGAATTCGGAGAATTGAATTGAGGGTTTAAGTCATTCGATCGGCTCAAGAACTGCAACTGGCCACAACGGTTGCAAGTAGCTTGATCAATTATGTAATAATTAATTTCAGCCGTTAGATTGAATGAGAAAGCATCCAACGGCTTCGTTCAATAAAGACAAAAACTGTGGTATGATACTACAGTTGCAACGTAGGCAGACCCATTATTATTAATATTAAGAAATTTTCCTATACAAATTAAATGAAATTATGATTACAAAAAAATTAACATGATAAATTTTACATGAAATTATGTATACAAAAAATTAACATATTGGATTTAATAATTATTTATTTTATTAAATTCAGAGGTATTCTTATAAGGCTTTTGCTACCTTACATGTAACGTAAGGTACAGCCTCTCACAAGGCTGGTGGACCTAAGTGGGACCCACATCTGAGTTTGTGAGAGGCTGTACCTTACGTTGTATGTAAGGTAGCAGCTCCCTTCTTATAATTATAATTTTTTTATTTTTTAAAATTTTGTAAAATAAAATGGTCATTTAATTTATTTATGGTGCGTTTACTTCATGGAATGGTAATGAAATAGAATGGAAATGGGTTGGAATGGGATTGAGATTCTAATGTTTACTTGGCAAAAATAAATGGGAATGAGAATGTGCTGGAATGTCATTGATGTGTTTACTTGGTAAAATAAATAGGAATGAGAAATGAGAATGAGAATCAATTTACTAAAATACTCATAGTGTTAAATAATGTAATTTTCATTAACTAGATACATGTATAAATATTATTATAAAATTATATTAATTAAAAAATAAAATTAATAATAATAAATGTTAATAATTATAATATTAATAAAAATAATAACTAAAATAATAAAGTTAATAAAATTTAATAATAATAATAATAATGACATTAAAATAATAAAATTAATTGTGATTTGAACGAGGGTAATTCGGAAAATATAAAAAAATTAGAGGGATACAAAAGTCAGTTTAGGAAATGAGAATCTTCATTCTTAAACCCCCGTGGGAATGAGATTCTCATTCCTTATTCCCAAATTATGTGGAACCCACGCATTTAATTTTCATTCCCAAATTACATTTTGTCAAATAAACATGAGTTTCATTCTCATTCCCTAAATCCTCAAGTAAACAAACTATTAGGAATAAAATGTTCATTTTTTAGTGACAAAGTGGTTGATTAATACAAATTAAAAACAAATGTCGTGCAAAGTATATTTTAACATTTTATAGTAGTTAGATGTATTTATGATGAAAGAAAGATGGTGCAGAAATAACTTTCCTTAAAAATTATGTACTATTAGGATCGAATTAGGGATGGCAAAAATCCCCACGGGGATGGGTACCCTCGGGAATTTTCCCTATTCGGGGAGGGTATGAGGATAATTTCATACCCAATTTCTTATTCGGGGAAGGGACGGGGAAATTTTTTACCTAATTTCTTATTCAGGGAGGGGACGGGGATGAGGATACCTCATCCCCTATCCATTTCCCCATTTTTATTTTTATTTTTAATTTAATTTTTTAAAATTACTAGTAAAAAAATAATAAAATTTGAATTATAAAATTATAAATATTGGTAAAAATAACAAATATCAAAATATTTATATTATTAAACTTTTAGGCCTAATTAACGAATTAAAGTCCTAAATTTTTATTTAGGACATTAAAAAAACCGGGTAAATTCTATTAGCCCAAAAATTTTGTTTTAATTTTAATATTCATTAAATGTTTTAAACTTAAATATATTTATTTATTTATTTTTAGATGTTATAATTGCCCACAACAAATCACAATTTTAATATCTAATTTAATCTAATCTAATATAATTTAATATAATATTTGCTCTTGATTTGCTCCGACTTAACTATTGTGTTGTAAAGGGAATAGTCCACATTTATAAAGTACCACGCCACCATTGAAAAAATTAATTTTGAATCTAAATTCGATTTTATTTGTAACAATTTTGTACTAAACTATTAATTTATTCACGATAGTTTGTAAAAGAAGTTTGTATCCCTTACATGCTGCGTTACTTACTAATTTAATGTATGTGATTTTTGTAATGCATATTAATGTAAAATATATTTCAAACTTTACTTTTATTTGAATTTTTTATTTTAATATGATTAACTCAAAATCGAAAATAAAAAATCTAATATTTGCTCTTGATTTGCTCCGACTTAACTATTGTGTTGTAAAGGGAATAGTCCACATTTATAAAGTACCACGCCACCATTGAAAAAGTTAATTTTCAATATAAATTCGATTTTATTTGTAACAATTTTGTACTAGACTATTAATTTATTCACGATAGTTTGTAAAAGAAGTTTGTATCCCTTACATGCTGCGTTACTTACTAATTTAATGTATGTGACTTTTGTAATGGATATTAATGTAAGATATATTTTAAACTTTACTTTTATTTGAATTTTTTATTTTAATATGATTAACTCAAAATCGAAAATAAAAAATCTATTAGTTATTCGGGGATCGGAGACCCTTGGGGATCCCCTGTTATTATTCGGGGAGAAGATAAAGATTCTCTCAAATAATTCTGACGGAAACGAAAAGGGAATGAGGACATATGTAAAATATCGAGAATGAGTATGGTGAGATTGGTCCCCTCCCCTTCCCTCCCCATTGCCATCCCTAGATCGAATCCAAATTAATTGGCTAAAATAGCTCTTGGAGTAGTTTGATCATCCTTTGTTACAATGCAGGTAATGAATAAACAAAAACCCTATGAAAAGTCTCATACAACAGTAAATAATAAGAACAAAAAGAGAGTAAAGAGAATAACGCAGAGTATAAGGGCGAATCTTTTAAAGGACCAGAATTAACCACGGCCCCATAAAAAAGTAATATTTTATATTTTATAATTTATATTGAAATAAACAAATATTAATAAAATACCTATATTTTGGCTTATATGATGCCGTTTATTCATAAAATTAAAAAGAAAAAACTTTTAGAAGAAGAAGAGTCAAAGAAGAAGAATAAGATCCAAATACAAATTTATCGTTAATAAAGAAGTTGAAATATTGAATTGAAATTTTCTATCTAAAATTTAAACGAAGAAAATCAAATTTCTTATCTATCAGTAATGCTTGATTGGCTAGCGAATTAGAAGACAACTTTTCAATTGAAAGTAAATCTTGATTCTAAACACATATTTTGTTAATATTAGTTTGTGTTTGTCTTGATTCTTGAATAATGATTTTTGTTTCTAGTTTTCCATCATTAGCAAATAATTAATAGCTAGCCAACTGATTCTTCAGTTCCACCGTGGAATGCTTCTAGTTATTATCCTTCATCCTTCTTCTTCAAGATAAGATTTTTTGGATTTATTTTTTTATAATATTCTGTATTTTTTTTTGGTCTTTAATTATATTTATATTATGTATATATTGTTGACATAAATGATCTTATGGTATTTATTTTAATGATAACAAACCTTGTATATTTTTTATTAAAAATGTTGGAGCTATTAATATTAAACAAACTCTTAAGGCCGTATAATATTTTAGACAATTTTAAGAATCTAGTAATAAACAGATGGCTGTTAATTTTAATCGGAAAATAATTTTCTACAAAGAGTTGTTTAGGAATATTTTAATTAATTTGTATTCTATTTTAATTTAGTATTCTATTTAGAGTTTCATTATTACTAATCTTGGTGTAAGTCTTATTAAAATAGGCTTAACGTTCCAAACTGAAGCGGTGGAAGTTTAATGTTCAAGCAAGTTTAATGTTGGTATTAAAGCTAAAGTCAAGATCATTAATGTTTGTAGTTGTAGTAACCATCTTTACCATTAGCTTTTTCTTGTTTTTTAATTTGCTTTAGTTCATTAAAAAAGTCCCCAAAAAAAAGAAGAAAATAAAAATCCCAAATTATCAAACCCTAACTGCTGCTGCCCACTACCACTGCCATCACTGCAACCACCATCCCCCATAAAATACTAATCCAAATCTGTAAACCACCAGTCAACCTACTGTCGTGAGCCACCAGTTACCATCTCCGAACTTAGACGACGATGGCCGGTAACTACTACCCCAGAGATCTGCAGTACCATCAATCAATAGCTGCAATTGACGATAGTAGATCCTAAATCCACGCACCTCAACCACCGATCCGCTGCCATCTCCACTAAATATTGGACATAGCCACTTTCACTATCAAGTTTCCCTATTGCCACCTCTATCAAACCCAGCAGTCACCAGCCATTATTGCCTTCACCAACAACTAACGGATTTTCACCGAGAGTTCTTAGAATTTTTTATGAAATTCTAGATTTGACCCTCCTAGTTTTATTGTGTGGAAGATTTAGAAGAGGAAGATGTTTGTTTAAGTGTTTAGGCTAAAGTCAAATATTTTATTGAGGATATTCGTTGGCCATTCACATATGCATTAATTCTTCAACATCCAACTATTGATTTCAATCATCCTCCGATATTTAATGAGCCAAATTTTGAAGACGAAAAGCATGAGATTTTTCAACTTGTGGAAAACTTTGAGAAAAATTTATTTGTCCTCAATATTAGCTCTGAAGATTTATATGGTCAATATGATAAGACATGGTTAGAGAGGTTATTGCTTGAAGATTTTATCTCGCGTTGTTGGATAGATTGGATGGATATCATCATTCATCACCAAGGTTAAAAAGTTCATAGTTATTCATCAACACTAAAGTTGTATTTTAAAGATCAGTCTAAAGGCAAATAAAGATTATCTTGGGAATTACAAGAAGTAAAATTCGAGGATGGATTTTCTCCACCTTAGTGGGAATGATGTAAGGTAAGAAATTGAAAACATCTTAATTAAATTGAAATTTATAATATTTAAAAATATTTTAATTAACTTGTACTCTAGTTTAATTTAGTTTCATATTTAGAGTTTCGTTATTAGAAATAACTTATTTAAGTTGTATTTTTAGTTTAGATATAAGTCTTAGTAAAATAGGTTTCTAGTCAAATTACAAAGCATGCCTTTATTATTTATTATTTCTTGGAATAACTCTAGATTTGAGTTCAATAATAATTTTAGTTTTCAAAGCTATGTATGACTTTTTGAGTTTAGTTAATTCTCAGCATTCTGTGGAATCAATGAGTTTTAACCCCTTAGGTTCATTGTATTCTTTCGAATCAACATAAATATAGTTTATTCCTTTATTTCGCTATTTTCTAAAATCACGGAACATCAAAACATTACACTTTTGTTGCATCAGTTCAGCACCCACCATGGGTTTTATTGAGGACAACAACTTGGTGACCAAAAAAAAAAAAAAGATTGACTCTTGGGAAAAATTAAAAAAAACACTTGCGTGGTGCATTCTTACCTCACAATTACGCCAAATTGTTATATCAACAGTTACAGAATTTGAGGTAACGTAATTGATTAATGTTAAAAATTGTATGTTTATTAAGGGGTAAAATGTTATTTTGTGCTTATAATATAATTTACATTTGTAATTATGTAACATATTATGAATTGCTAATTATTTTTATAAATATTTGATTTTGTGTATTTTTTAGTGTTTATTAGGTAAAAATAATAATTTCACGCAATTTGAAACTCCAAACAAATGTACGGATGTCAAATTAAGATTCTGGAAGTCCAAGAAATTAGGTCATTGTCGAGGAGGATCCGCCACTTTTGTTGTAAATTTATAAGTTTTTTACCACAATAAATGTGATAATTGTGAAATTATAAGTTTTTACTATGTTAGATATTGTAATTGTTAGTGGAATGTATAGGATGTGTTTGGGTGGATTAAGTTAGATTTATGTTTTGTTAGTGAGACAAATGTATGGCTAAGATGTAATTATCTTTATTTACTTATGTGGTGTGAATTAATCATGTATTTATATATATATATAAAGCTGGGACTTGAGGAGGTGATGTGGCATCACCATTTCTCATCTTTGTATATTCTCTATTATCTAATAAATAGAGAAATTTTCTTTTAGATTTGGGTTTTCATCTTCTCATAATTAATTTGATTGTTATTACACAATAACAATTATGTAAAAGTTTTAATGAGGCACATTCTTTGCAATGAATATCCAAGGGGGAGTGTTATGAATTTATTAAAATAAATGTGGATATTCATAACATATATCTCTTAGTCTCCCCACTATCTCCCATTAGCAACCTTTAGCTTCCCTATAACTCCCACTATCTTACAAGGAATTATGATCCATAATTTTTCATTAATTTCATGGAGTGATTATGTAACTATAAAATGAGAGCTCATCTTTTTTGTTTTGTACTCACACAATTGGAATGAATAAAATCACTCTAATAATATATTCTCTTATTTTATTCTTTATCTTGCGTTGCTTCTTTATTTGTATTGCTGGCTAATAGCTTTTTTTGTTTTTTTATAAGGCTGCCTCATCTTAAAAAAAAAAAATCAATTCATATTTTTTATTAGTTTCATCAAGTATGAAGTAAGAAAAAAAGATAATACTAAATTCTTTTTTTTAAAGCCGCGTGAAACACGGTTCTATTTTCTAGTTAATATAAATAAAGAGGGGGAAACATATCTCTCCACAGCTTTCCTTTTCTTCTTTCCTCTCAAATTCTTCTTCTCATCTCTCTTTGTAATATACTTTTAATAAATAAAATTAGTTTTATTTTCAATTTTCAAATACTTTTTTTAATTATATTTTTTATTTTATTTTAATAATTTCCTTTATTTCAAATATGTTTAGCTAAATACTAAGAGTTAGGGGAATGTGAAACTCTTAGTAAAAAAAATAATTTAATCAAATTTTATTTTTAATTACATAAATTAAATTATTTTCCATATAATTTTATCCATATTTTATATTTTGAAATTTGTATTTATTGCAGACAAACATGAAGTTTAACATAATGAATTCTTAATGTCTTAGTATAAAGTATGATAAAATAGTATTTTGACTTATTGTAAACAAGTTAAATTTTACCACACTAAATACTTAATCCATAATAAAATTATTGGGAAAATAATTATAATTTATATAATTAATCATTTGGGTACTAGAATAAAAATAAAAGAATTTATTAAATTTATTTATTACTAAGAGTGGATCCATAACTCTAACTAATTTAATTTCATAATTTTGCTTAAATTAAGTTGCATATATTTAATTTTTATTTTTTTAAATAAACAAATTAATTCATTTCTTTGTGGATCGATCTTGGACTCTCACCAAGCTATAGTATAATTAGGCACTCTTATACTTGAGAGTAAATTAAACGCTTTTAAGTCGTGTCAGTAATCGATCAATAGATAATTATACCGCATAATTCCATTAGTTGGTAGCACGCAATAACTTGATAGAGGCAAAAAGCAATAGGTTTCCCGCTATATTGGGGGCCTACGATCACAATTTAAAGATCAGTTGGATTTACATTATCCATACTCTGTTTCAGAAGCGAACAAGCTTTACAATTAAAGAAGTAATTTAGTCGGCATACTAGTGACTCGTACTTTTGGGGCTCTAGAAGTGTTGTTCGCAATAACTCAAACTCGACTTCTCAATTCTACAATTTCACTCTTCTAAATCCTCTAAATAAACTAGTACATCTAGTGAAAGTAGTCAAAGTATAAACACTCAATCCTTGGGCCCGGGATTACGTTATTTCAATTGTAGGGAAAATGAACACCAAATGAGAGACTGTAGAAAGGGAGGAAAGTACAGTAAAGGCTTATTTGTAAGCAGTGAGGAGAGTGAATATTACAAGAGAATGAAACTAACGAATTTGCTAAAGAGCCAGCTTTTGGTAGTAATGGTAGTGCACATTTTGTTGAAGAACATGGTGATAACGGATCAATGTTGATATTAAATCACGCATTCTTTACTCCTAAAGGATAAGATAAAAACAAGTGGTTGCATCAAAATATTTTTCAGACTACTTGCACAATTAAAGGAAAAGTATGTCGTATGGTCATAGAATCAAGCAGCTGCAAGAATGTTATTTTAGAAGAAGTTGTAACAAAACTAAACTTAAAAACAGAATCTCATTAAACTTTGTACAAGCTCACGCGGCTAAAGAAAGAAAATCAAATAGCAGTATCTAAACATTATTTAGTTTCCTTATCTATTGGATCAATCTATAAAGACTAAATTTGATGTGATGTTGTGGCTATGGATGCTTTTCATCTATTACTAAGCAGACCCTAGTACTTTGATCGAAATGTAGTGCATGAGGGGAAAATAAATATCTATAGCTTTATTTTTAACAACGCCAAGATTGTTTTTTTACTTAAAAATGAGATCATTCTCAAACAAGACTTGAATAATTATTTGTTAAGTAAGAAGCAGTTTAGAGATTTTGTAACAAAGACAAAGATGGTCTACATTTTATTGGGTAAGGATAGCCACGGAAATTCAAAGATTCCTAAAGTTATGACACTTATACTAGAGGAATTTCTATATTTGTTTCATAACAAGCTACCACAAGGTTCATTATCTCTTAGGGTTATACAACACTAAATTGATTTTGTACTAGGTTCTACATTACCAAATCAACCTCATTATCCTATGAATCCTACGGAACATAATGAATTAAGGCATCAAGTGGAAATGTTACTAGGAAAAGAATTTATTCGTGAAAGCTCAGTCCCTATGCAGTCTCTGCTTTGTTGACTCCAAAGAAAGATGGTTCATAGGGAATGTGCATGGACAGTCAAGCTATTAATAAAATTATAGTTCAATATCGTTTTTTAATCCTGCGATTAGATGACTTATTGGATTAGATCAATGGGGCAACAATTTTTACTGAACTTGATTTGAAGAGTGGTTATCATCATATTCGAATATGGACTGAAGATAAATGGAAAAACAACTTTAAAACTTACAAATGGTTATACAAGTGGTTAGTAATGTCATTTGACTTATCTAATGCTCTATGTATTTTCATGCAAATTATGAATCAAGTTCTTCATCCTTTCATTGGAAAGTTCGTGCTTGTTTACTTTGACGATATACTTATATACTGTACCATCCATGAATTATATTTACAACATTTGAGAGAAGTACTTTCAGCTTTAAGAGCAGCAAGTTCATATAGTGCAGTAAACAAGTGTATTTTCTTCATAAAAAGAGTATTATTTTTATGATATGTGGTGTTAAAGGATGGTATATTTGTCGATCAATCAAAAGTTGATGCTATTTGAGATTGGCCACAACTAACTACTTTATTTTTTGTTAGAAGTTTCCATGGATTGACATCTTTTACCGACGATTCATTTTTCATTTCAGTGCTATTATGGCACTAATCATGAATTGCATGAAAGAAGAATAATTCTCTTGGACAGAAGCAGTTACTAAGGCATTTGAGATTATCAAAGAGAAATTGACTTCTTAATATTCGCCTTACTAATTTTTTCTCACTTTTGAGTTGCATTACGATGCATCTAAAATAAGTATTGAAGCTATTCTTAGCCAACAAAGTAAGCCTATAGTTAAGGCACTTTACAAAACTTATGATATGGTATTTTATACAGTGGTCCACACATTAAAACATTAATGTCATTATCTGATTCATCAAGACTTTGTTTTATACATTGATCATTTTATGTTAGAATATCTCAATAGTCAAGATAAGCTTTCTCAACGTGCCATATAGACAACATTCATTCAATAGTTTACTTTCATAGTAAAGCATACTTCTGGTGAATTGATAACTCTATGAAATGAGAGTTATCATGACACTTTTAGATTTAAATCAATAATACTTTGAGAGTAAATGACATGTTTTTATTGCATTTTGGTTTTATTTTGCATTAATAACTATTTTAGTTTATTTTTTATAAATTGCATTGTTTTAGAATAATTTGTGTGCTAAATTGTATGCATAATTGTAAGTGTCCGGAAGCTCAAATTTCAAGGAAAGAATACTAATGCAATAAGCTTAAAAAAGTAAAGAAAGAACATGGCTACAAAAGAATTGAAACAAATCTGGAACAATACAGTTGATGTAGCCGTTGCTGTAGCAACATTGCTGTAGCAATCCTGAAATAACGACAGAGAAAATTCTGCGCGGGATACTTGCAGAATTACGATCTGCAGTTTCCTAATCTGATTTATGCGTGACCTAGGCTTCCGTTTATCCTAATTTTCAACTATAAAAAGGAGCACACATCATAAGGAATAGATGTGAGCGTCATCCAAGGAGAAAAACACAAAGAAATAAAAGAAAAACAAGATTCAAGAGAGAGATTAAGAGCTGCACAAGAGGAAAAATTGCAGAGATCAATTGGGAGCTCAATCTTTTTTATCCTTCTCTTGTTTTCGTGTTTTCTATTTATTCATAGGGATGTGTTTCATGGCCGAAACTTTATTCTTTATTTTTCTTTTGCAAATCATGAACTAAATTTATTTGTAGTTGAGTGATAAACAATCTTGATAGTTTATTGACTGAAAATATATATTGTTGCATGTTTGCTGTAGTATTTTATTTTGATAGCATTTATTTTTATTCATTATTTTGGCTGATCACCCATTTAATGATACAAGTTAGGAGAGAGCCGTAAAAAAGGCCTATCTTAGTGGAACATATCAGAACAAATACCTGATTTTAGATTGAGTTTAACTTATCCCAAAAAGACCATGTTTAATCTAAAATTAGTGATGAACTAGACATATGGATTCACTTTGTAGGGTAAATAGAACCTAAGCGTGTAATGTTATATCTTATGTTGGCATAACAACTGATCACTGTTAGGTTGCATATAGATATAAGCTATCCAACATGTGACAGCTGAGGATACATAAGGATTCTGCCCAGTGTTGTAGCAGATGCTGCAGCAACCGAGCCAAACATTAGAAAAATAGTCAAAATCATTAAGAAAGTTTATTCACTCAACTACTCTATATTTCTATTGGTTTTATCCTAGAGTGTGACGTGATAATTTACTTTGTTGCATTTTATTTATTGCGCTTTTATTTTAATTAGTATATTAGTTTCATTAATTGTTTTATTTTAATTTAGAACAAAATCTGCACTGTTGAGACTGCTGTAGCAAATCTGATAACATCAATCCATGTGGAGATGATCTTGAATACTTATCATTTTATTACTTGTTGTATACACTTGCACATTGACACTAATAACATTTGTATTTATAACCAACATGAATCCAATAAAGTAGCAGATGCACTTAGTTGACTAACTTTCTTGTTGACACAAATGCATAATCAAGTCCTCAGATTTGACAAATTTCGAGAGTTATATGCTACTGACTCTTTCTTTGCTCCTTTATTAGAAGACGTTACTGTAATGCTCCACTCATATTATCATTTGCACGATGGATTCTATTTCAAAGGTAATCAATTATGTGTTCCTAACGCATGTTTGAGACTAAAGATCATTGCAGAACTACATAACGAAGGGCATATGAGTCGTGACAAAACTTTGACTATAATAACCAACACTTATTTTCAGCTTATTATTAGGCATGATATCTATTACTATATCGAGACTTGCCGCTGCTAATTCTAACACAACCATGGACTGACATTAGCATGGATTTTGTTTTGAGATTACTCCGTGCCAGAGGGGTATCCATTCAATATTTATTGTTGTAGATCGATTCTAAAAATGGTTCACTTTATTTCATCTAAGAAAACAACAAACGCCTTGACAATTGCTCGCCTATTCTTAAAAGAAGTCTATAGATTGCATGGCTTACCAAGTTCTATAGTATCTAATCGAGATACATGATTTCTTAGCCATTTTTTGAGGACATTATAGAAGTTGACAAACACTTACCTGAATTTCAGAAGTGTTTATCATCCACAGGCAGATTGTCAAACTGAAATTGTCAACCGCTCTTTAGGAAACTATCTACATAGTCTAATTGGCAATAACTTAAAGACATGGGATCAAAAGTTATACTAAGGCAAGTTTGCGCATAACCATTCTATTAAGCGTCAAAAAAGTCCTTTTCAGGTGAATTGCATATATAATCCATAAGCATCTATCAACTTAGCCTTAGTTCCAGATTTGAGTTTAATAATATTTTCAGTTATCAAAGTTCTATGTGATCTTTGAGTTTTGTTAATTCTCAACATTTTGTATAATCAACGTGTCTTAACCCTCTAGGTTCACGGTATTCTTTCGAATCAATGTGAATTTAGATTGTTCTTTTATTCTGGTATTCTCAAGAATCAACAAAATATTTGAACGTTAAAGTTTAGCTACATCAGTTTTATATTAGAGCACTAAACTAATGTAGCGGATAAAAACCCCCGAATTTGGGGCAAGTTTCCTAAGGGTCAATCTTCAATTTCTTCTTGGTATTCAATTTCTAGCACTGATACCAAACTAATGCAGTGAAAGTTTAAAGTTCTAATATTTCATTGATTCTTGAGAATTCTATAATAAATGAACAATCTAAATTCACATTAATTTAAAAGAACACCGTGAATTTAGGAGGTTAAGACTTATTGATTTTGTAGAATGTCGAGAATTAGCTAAACTAAAAAACTCACACAGAGCTTTTAAAACTGAAAATATTATTGAACTCAAATTTAAAGTTTATTCTAAGAAATAACAAATAATCGGGGGCCTACTTTAAAAACAACAAAAGACACTTATATTAACTACGATTTATCTTAATTTGATTAGAAAATCTATTTTAATAAGACTCATATCTAGGTTAGGAATACAACTTAAATAAGCTATACATAAACAATGAAACTCTAAATAGGATACCAAACTAAACTAGAATACAAATTATTAAAATATTCCTAAATATTATAAATTTCAATCTAGTTAGGATTTTTACAACTTCTTGCTCTGCATCAAATGGTGGTAACAACATGCATGGTGAATGGAATGGATTGCAAACATTATTTCTTGGCGAGTGCCTATATGCTTGTTATATACATTGTATGGATCATAGATTACAATTAGCATTAGTTGATGTTTTTAGAGAGGAGATTATTGTGCTTTAGTTTTTTTTTTTTTTCAAAATTGATTTTTGTTGTGAACTTCTTTAGTGCATCCAGCAAGCGTAATAATGAACTACTATTAGCTTAAATACATGAAATAAATGATATGATTGTTATTGATGAACTTGATTGGTAAAGGAGCAAACTAGATTAGAACTTTGCAAAAAGCAGGTGATACTCGTTGCAGTTCTCGTTTTAATTATATTTGCAGTTTAATAAAGATTGTTGAGGCAACTTACGTAATTCTTCAAAGCATTGTCAAGAGAGGATCCAAATATATCAACGAGGCGATGTTGATTCAGCTTATAATATTATTACATCTTTTGATTTTAGGGAAATTTACGAAAATAACCATTAAAATTTTATTATTTTCGCAATTAATCCTGTTAACTTTTTTCTATCAACATTAGCCAAACACAAGCCTTTCTTCCCAAATTACCCTTCTTTACAGAACAAAACCACCATTGTTTCTCCCATGTCGCCAAACCAAAAGCAGCTTGTCACTCTTGAATCATCAGCCAACGGCGACCGCAAAAGACAACGATAAAAGTGATATTCGATCATACTCTATTCAGATCCAACACAAATCGACCAGTATGAATTATTTTCTGAACTTACTTAACTGAGTCGGGTCAATCTGAATCTGCCGACAGGCTAATGTCGTAGTAAAACTCAGTGCGACAGGGTGCCTGTCGCACCAAGATTCGGGCGACAGGTTGCCTGTCGCACCCACCCTGGAGATTCATTAAAACTGTATTATTTTAATAGGACTGAAATAATTTTTTTTTATAATTTCAGGCTTAATGGATTCAGTTGTACTTGAATTATGTTACGATGGTTGGTGGGAGACATTAGAGAATGGCCGTATGGAGTACGTGAATGGTAAAAATCGAGCTTTTTTGGTTGGAAAAAATTATCTGTTTGATCAGTTATTGGCAAGAGTATACGAGGTGTTACAAATAAACCCTAATGATTATAGTATCACAATGAAGACAACTTTGAGGTCTAGTAACACATTATATCGTATATGTGCAATGCCCATGGATATATGTGATGATGAAATGGTGAGGGTTGTGTTGCATATGGCATCTGACGTAGCTAATGTTGGATGCATTCCTATATTCGTGACCACATCACCTCGAGTTCCGAGCGAAGGTATTGAGCCACATGTCGATACAGAAACTTCGTTTAGAGCAAATATGTCTGGCCCCGATAATGATGAAGAGGTGTTGCCGATGACAATATCGCTGCAGCAATATTACTCTCCAATCCACGACAATTATGACAACATTGATGATAATGGCGTTACGTTACAGGATGTTGGAGCAACGGTATTTCCAATAACAACGTCGTTGGAGCAACGATATTCTCCGTATCACAACAATGATTTTTGGGACAATGATGATTTTAATTATGAGACAGAAGGGGATAATGTTTGTGCAGAACCTTCTAATAATACGAGGCGGGGCACTCGTTTCAATAATGATGGTGATGATGGAGGAGCCGGTCCTTCGAATGTTCCGTCGTTTCAGCATGAGGATGAGTGTGAAGACAATACTCCTGTGAATAACAGAGGCAATAGACCTATTCCTTCTATGGTTCGATCGAGAAGGAGAATTGACCCCCTTACAAGTCTTGCTTCAATTTTACCTTCGAACATGGTTGCTCCAAGCTTTGTTAGCAGTTGTGACTCAGATGATATAAGCGTGGGTAAGCTATTTGCTGAGAAGAATGAGCTTATATTACAACTACGCAAGGTGGCCTTTAGAGATAAGTTTGATTTCAAGATTGCACTGTCTACTACGACACGTTTCGAGGCTCACTGTTGTTCAGAATCATGTAAATGGCGTATTCGAGCAACTAGAAGTTCGAACGAGCAAAATGTGCCTTGGGTGGTGAAGAGAATTGATAATGTACACACTTGTCATAATGAGGTATTGGTTGATGGACGTCATCAAGTAAGGAGCCCGGTTGTCGGTCATATTATTGCAGAAAAATATATTCAAGATAAGAGGATTTATACTCCCAATGACATAAGAGCAGATATGCAACAGGAATACGGTGTTCAGTTAACATACCAGCAGGCATATAGGGCGAGAGAAGTTGGTCTTGAAATAGTTCGCAGCAACCCTGCAGAGTCATACAACCTGCTCCCTAAATACTCTCACGTACTAACTACAGCGAATGAGGGTACAGTCACTCACCTCGAGCAAGATGGAGATGGTAATTTCTTATACTATTTTGTAGCACTCGGATCTTCCATCAAGGGGTTTATGCAGTACATTCGGCCTGTCATTGCTGTAGATGGTACTCATCTGAAGGGACTATATCGTGGAAGCATGTTCGTGGCAACATGTCTTGATGGTAACAATCAATTGTATCCGTTAGCCATTGGGATCATGGATTCAGAAAACAATGATGCTTGGGAATGGTTTATGATGAAGTTACACGGATTGATTGGTGATAGACCTGAGTTGGTAATTATCTTTGATCGATGCACTGCCATAAGGAGAGCCGTTCTTAAAGTATTTCACAATGCAACTCATGGCGTTTGTTTTTACCACGTCAAAGGTAACATTAAGTCACAATTTAGAATGTCCAAAGCTCTTTGGGATGAATTTGAGCCTGCCTTTATTAATGCAGCAAAAGCATATGGCCACGAGGAATTTAAGAGACAACTTGAGGGGTTGTGGATGATCCACTCGGGTGCGGCTGATTACCTAGAAAATAATGTCGGTACGTGTAATTGGGCAAGGTCTCAGTTTGAAGGTAGGAGGTACAACATTCTTACCACCAATATCGCGGAGAGTGTTAATGCTTTCATGAGGGAACCTCGAAAATTTCCTGTTACTCATCTTGTTGATCACTTTAGAAAAACATTGCAGCAATGGTTTTATGATAGAAAAATTGTGGCTGAATCAATGACTACTCGGCTAACAACATGGGCGGATGAAATAGTCACTGAGAGGAGAACTATAGCTGAAAGAATGATAGTTCGGCCGGTGTCTCCGCATCGCTTTCAAGTTATAGGCGGTGGGCTTAGGGAAGGGTTGGTTGACTTGCAAACGAGAACTTGCTCCTGCAGAGTGTTTCAGCTTGATCAGCTTGTGTGTGCTCATGCAATTGCGGCGTGTCTAACACACCGGGTGGATTTTATTAACCTTTGCTCGGACTTTTACACTACAGAATCGTTGGCGATGATTTATGCACAACCAGTGGAGCCAGTTGGTGATGTGGCTGATTGGGAAGTTCGAGATGAAATTCAGGAGATGCAAGTATACCCACCAGTTGAGGCACCACCACCTGGCCGTCGTAAAGAGCTCAGAATACCCTCGGCTGGCGAGGACGTTGACCGGCGGACTGTAAGATGCGGCCGGTGTCATGAACTATGCCATAATCGTAAGCGATGTAAGAATCTTATTGCGTCGACTCGAAGTTAGTTGTATTTTGTGTGTTATTCGGTGGTTAAAACTGTTATTGTTTTTTGTGTATTGTACACTTATATTTCATAAAACTTTATTTTATTTTAAAGTTCATAATGTGAGGCATTAAAATTATATAAACTTAAGTGCGCAAATTAAAAAAAAATTCAAATTTCAACATTAAAATTACTACATAGGTCTACAATATAATATCGTCATTAAATATATCAACCGCAATCTTCTTTCTAAAGTACTCGATATGACTAGCGTTAAACTCCAATCGAAGCCCAAACATTAAATACATCGTAACCATCAATACAAAAACACCGCAATCGCCAGTTCCGGGCTCTTGTTGCGGCGCGCTCTTAACTGCGATAACTTTCCACGGGTCTTCACTCCGCAACTCAGGTCGGATATTGTAGAAGCCAACATATTCCAACCAGCGAGGGAATATAACTTCAAGTGGCTTGAATTTCAACTTGTACCTTTTGTCGTCGCGAAATGTGAGTAATGAGTCATAAATCCAGACTTTATTTTTCCTAAAGTCAACTCGTGCTAGTGCCCAATACGCGCCATCCAAGTTAACAGGGATGAGTAACTGCATATAAAAATTGAAAAACATGTTCGTTATATATGCAATTGAAATACAACCAAAAAAAAGCAACAACTCGAATATTTTCATTATAGAACATGTGAAATGTAATAAAATACATACAATATCGACATCCGTCATTGATTTCGACATTGTGTGCTGTCACCCACAAAGATAACTATTCACGGGGTCGTCGAATATTATTGAATCGACTGCACAATTCCCATTATTCCATAACTGATTCAAGAACACCTAGTACATCAATAACTAAGAAATGCATAAATTCATAAAACTTAAAGGCAATAATTAATAAAAATTAAATAGTATTTATAAATTTTGTCGGCACGTTACCCAAAAAAAGGTGTCAGTATGTGTGACACGTTGGAGTAAGGCATTTGGATACTGCCGTTGTTTCTCGCTAATCAAGCGGAGATACTCGTGAATATGCTGTAGAGAAACAGAAATATTACGATTTAAAATAAAATTATACGCAAATCCACAATAGAATACACCACGAGGAAAATATAAATACCTCATCGCCTAGCCATCCCATCGAAGCTGTCCCCAAAATTATTTGAAAGAATGGCCGTGGGTGCTGGACTCTCCGGCGGACTCTGCTATCACCAGTGAACCATCGATCAAACTCAGCAAACAAACTAGAGTCCTCCAATCCTCTAAGTGGATTTACATCCACACTCGTACTCATGTCAATCGCATGCTCCATGATTTGGGGTCGAGGTAAGGGCCGGACGTTCTGTCCTCGCCTGACCGGAGGAATCATGTAAGGACTGTTATAAACATACGACGGTATGTACGCGCGGCCGAACTTACTAACGCCCGGAGGCACCTCTGTGAACACCTGCACGCTCTCCCCACTAACATCCCCGTAGAAACTATACAATGACGTGGGCGTAGACAAATTTTCATTGCCCACGTCAGTATACACTCCATACTCATCCGGGGCCTGTACATTCGCAAAAAAGAACATATTAAATAACTATCAAATTAAAAGTTAAACGAACATTATTATTAAATTTAAATTAGCTTACTGCATACGAGCGTGCAGTGGGAGAATCCTTATTAGGATGTTTAGAAAATGTGTCGATGAAGCCAACAACGGTTTCTTTAAAATCTTTTAATTCGGACTTTATTTCATACACGTTACGATCAATCTTATCCAGCCGTCGTTGTACATAATCATTAAACTGCTTTGTCCTCGACTATTACAAAAGAAAAAAATAATACTTTAGAATAACAATAAAAAAATAATAATTTATAAAGGAAAAATATCGTATATTATTTCTAACCTCAGAATCTCGTGCGTCATCAGAGTTGTCTGTTTGCTGCTGGTGGTCATCAACAGCCACCTCATCCTCAAAAGTGTCATGACGCTGCTCTGGTATTGGGTTTGGTATGTCGTCATAATCGTCATGCTCGTCTGATTGCCTTGTAACCGACGGCATCACGTTGATCGAGGGTTGGTGTTGTATAAAGTATCATTTAAAATTAGTAAATGAAAAGTCAAAAATTTCGATCACCAAATTTTTAGTACTTAGAGTATACCGACCTTATGAACCCAGTCTGGAATGCTTGGCAAGTAATTCTTCACAGAGAGCCAATATTGTCTGCTACTCTCCTTTGAATTTGGCTCAAGAGTTTGTAAAACGTCCCCCTGCCATAAATTCAATTGAAAATTTTAAGTAAGTATACCTAACTTAAATTTAGTAAAGTTAAAAAAATAAGTAAGACATATTACTTACAAGACGAGATTCGTCGTTGAAGAACAAATAAACCTCCGCAAAGTTGATTCTCGAAGACGCCATGGGCTTCCATTGCAGAATGCAGGGAATCTTATTCTTCGTTTTGACGACCCATGTTGATGGCAACCCTCCGATTGCTTCGTAAATCCAAGCCTACAACAACCAAAGTGAAAAATCAAATAAAACAACTATCAAATATTTAATACTATAAAACTTATTAATAAACAACAAAAAAAGCACCTGAACCCCAGAAGTAAAGCCGTAAAGATTGTATTTTTCAATATTATGATCTGGATTTTTCAACCGAGTCTTCTTAAATTTCTCGTCTTTCTCGAACAGTGCATTGTCAAGACTCTCGTAAACCATTTCCCATGACAATAGACCCCATGGACATTTTCGGAAGTACTGTATATCATCAACTTGGTCAAGCCAATCGAAATTAATTTGACAGTAATTTTTTCTTGCATTTAGTACTATGTCCGCAAAATAAAACAGCGCAATCTTTAAAGCGTCCATATCGTCAATTTCCTCGAATTTCAACTCCTTAAATATTGCATCGAATTACTTCACATTAATCTTACGATGCACACCACCAAAATACGTATTTCGTAGCCTCTGCTCCATTTCATCATTTTTTTCATTGGTATCAACACCAAATGAAAGTCCAGTAACCAAGCACCATTCGACAATTGACAAGTGAATCAAATGCTTACCAATTTGAAACCATAACTGATCCTCACGGCTATCTTCTTCATGGGCCACTTGCCGCAGTAAAAGATTGTGCAAAATTACCCCACTAAATGGAAAACTTCGACACTCCAAGAAATGCCCAAATATATCCTTTTTGAACATAGTCAACTGCCGCTTTGTTAATTTTTCCTCGATGGCTTTTACGACCGAAGATAACATACACATGCTTGAAATTCAACCAGGAAAGTGATCAGCATAACAAAAATACATCTTGCCTACGTCAATATCCGGTGATTTTGATTTCGCCATGTATCTGTAATATTAATTAAATTTTTAGATTACATTTACAGAAATAAAATTGACTCGTTAAAAAAAAAAATCTAATTTTTGGTGCGACAGGGCCTGTTGCACCAGATCTGGTGCGACAGCGTGCCGCGCATGGGCGTGCGCTTCTGCCCAGCGATGGGCGCGCGCGACCCCCTCCCTCCCCACCCCCAAAATTAAGCGCAATCACTCCAAAATCGAAAACAATACACCCAAACACCACAACCACCACTATTTTTCTCAAGCTATAACTATTATTATTCTAAAATCTCATTTTAAATTAATGAAAATAAGAAAAATGACTAACCTAGGTTTTGTTGAATGTTGTAGATCGTAGATTGGATGCCGGTGAGAGATGAAGCCGCCGCCGATGAGGGTTTATGTCGCCGCCGATGATGGGAGTTGGATCGGTTTGGGAGAGATGAGTGAAAGGGAGTGTTGGGGGAGAGATGAGGGAGGGGTATTTTGGTCTCAGATATTATTTTATGGCTAATGTTGATAGAAATATTTTTGGGGGGTTAAGATGAAAAAAGCAAATTTTTTTTGGTTATTACTGTAAATTTCCCTTGATTTTATGTGTATCTTACATTTATTGAAGGAGATTTTGGGAATTACATGTATTTTTGGCCAAGTTTTACAACAAAAGTCTCAAGATATTTTAAGTGCTACGCACCATGTGTCAATAATAAAATATCTTATTGAAAAAAAAATGAGAGAAGTTGGTTGAGATTCTTTTCTTGAAACTGTAAAATTATTTTGTAAAAAATATGGAATTGATGTACCTGATATGAGTGGTCCTTACATAATGGGTCATAGTCGTTCTTGCCATCAAAAGGACCAAATCACAATTGATTTATTTATTGCTACAATTGACTCTCAATTGCAAGAGTTACCTAGTATATTTAATAAGAAAACAATATAATTGATTACGTTTAGCTTAGCATTAGACCCCAAGGATAGTTTTAGATCATTTAATATTGACAATATTTGCAAACTTATAGAAAGTTTTATCCCTAGATTTCACAGAACAAGAAAGAGTTATTTTAAAATATCAATTGTAGCATTATGAGTTAGATGTGTCTGATCATCCAAGTTTTCAAAGTATGTTTTCAATGTCTAAACTATGTCAAGGACTGTAGAGGAACCAAAAAAATCACATTGTTGTCATCTAATTGATAGATTGATTCACCTTATATTGACACTTCCAATTTCTTCAGCAACTACAAAAAAAGCATTTTCCGTTATGAAGATTCTTGCAACCTATTTGGTTGTTTACATAAAAAAAAAGAAGTTACAAAACCCTTGAGTACAGAATCAATTGTACTTGATTTTTGTTCAACGAAAGAATGCAAAGCTCAAGTTTAAAATAGTTTATAATTTCATTTGTTCACTTCCCTGTATGTTTTGAATAGAATGTGAACTTTAGTTAAAGTATTTTATTTTTTATTATATTAATAATTACTTATTTACACTAAAGATTATTATTGAATTTTTTTTAACAAACATACTCTTGCCGAGTGTATTGTGATTTGACAATGGAAATACACTAAGGCTCCGTTTGGTACAGCTTATTAAATAGAGCTTATAACAGTAGGGCTTATACCAATAGAGCTTTTGGACAAAAAGTCATTGGGTGTTTGGTTGTCAATAAAAAAAGTATTTTTGAACCATTAAACTGTGTGATATTTTTTTATTATATATTTTTAGAAAAACTCTCTAACCTCTACTCCCAAAAGCTCAAATTTTGGATTTTTGCTAGTAGAGGTAAATTAGCTTATTTAAGCTAAAAAAACTCTACTAAAAAAATAACCAAACACCATAAATTTTTTTTAAAAGTGCTTATACGATTAAATAAGCACTTATGGCTCTTAAATAAGCCATACCAAACAGGCAATAAGTCTCAGAGATTATCGAGTTTATAATTTCTCCCTTTACTTGAAAATTGTTCACCCAGTTCTCCATGGTTGCACTTTTGCCTGCCTCCCTGGCTTCCCTTGATGTAATTCTCTCAATGATATAAACACTTAAATGACTATCGGAACATTTACCTATCATTATGTTTAGCAGTCCAACCATTATGTGTAGTTATCCAATCATGACAGACAGCTCTAATTATGTCACAAAGTTTAAATAACTTTTACTATAGATATTTAGTGATTGTCTACCATGTAAATTTAAACTCCAATGTCAGATCAGCTTCTTATGGGTAGTTATCTAATCATATGATGGACTATTCCAATTATGTCACAAAGTATAAATAACCTCTACAACAATTATTTAGTGATCATGTGCCACGTAAATTGAAACTCTAATGCTTGATCAACTTCTAATGACATAGGTGTACCCAACTTTCCCACTAGTACATCTTAGCTACTTCCCACATTTTTCAAATTGAAAAATATCACGAAATTGTAGCAAGATATTTTTGACGTTAAATTGGACCGCGTAACAGCTCAAATATTATAATTTTTATTTACTTTGATATCTATTGATTTATTTTTATTTTTATTTTTATTTTTGTTCTCAAATGGCTATTGATTTTTCTAAATCCAAAAGAAGACCCAAAATTGATTTGTCTCCCTTGTAGAATCATAATGATTTTGATTTTTGAGTTAGATAGAATATGATTAATCGAATAAACAAGAAGCGATCTTGTGCCACAATAACAATTTTCAATTCAAGTAACATTTTTCAACTCCCAATTTAATTGCTTAGTTGTAAATTATTATTATTTTCATGAAAGAATAATGATACATGAGTACTATTTGTATTCTTACTATTCATAAAAAGTAATTTATCACGATTGTAAAATTAAATTATTTTTTTTCAGTATTAAAAGTTACTTCTTCCATCATATGCTTTTAACTTTACATAGTTACACGTCAACTAGATCAATTTCTTTTGTATTTTTCATTGATTCAGCTCTTTCCTTTTTAATGAATAAATAAATGAAAAAAATGAATGGATGCCATTTGGTAAGCTAATTTCAAATTAAATTGAAAACTGAACTGAATCAAGTTTGTTCGGGTAAGGCTAAACCGATTGTCCATCTCTAATTATATCTCAAGATAATAAGTCAATTAGTTCGATTATTATCATGAAAACTAATGATCAAGAATTCATTCTTCACAGGAACTTGGAACGAAAAATTATTTTAATTTAGGTTTTGCATAGAGTAAAATGGGATTAGGGATGTATACAATGTGAAAATGATCTAGAAATCATGACATTAATATTTTATCATACAAATTTATTTTATGTAAACTGATGTTAGCATAATTCAATTGGTTGAATTAAAATTAAATACCTCTTAGTCTATATAATTTATTTTTATTCAACTAAAAAAATTATACAATATCAATTTATATAATAATTTATAATTCTATCATCATTCTAATATTTTATTAGTTATAAAGATGTTAAGATACTAGAACTGGTTAAACAATAGCGTATAACAAACAACAGCTCATATTGGACTTGAGTTTGGTAGATAAGGATAATAAACAATGGCTCATGTAATAATTGGATGCAGATGGGTGTGCTTAAAATATAGAGTGAAGCTTTTCGCACACCTTCAATATTCTTATATCACCCCACTTCTATAATTGTAGTTCTATACTTCTATTATTATTAAATAATTACGTAAAAAGGAAATATGAATTCAAACCAAACGGTTGTGGCTCAGTTGGCGACGCAGGCTGGGTAAGTGGGAAGAGCTCTCGGGTTCGATCCCCACTAAACACACCATTTGGGAGGGGTAAAGAGTCTTAATTGTGACTACACCCCGAATCCGAATTAGTCGGGGCCCAATGCGGTTGCCGGACATCGGGTGGTTTAAACAAAAAAAAAAGAAATATGAATTCAATTATACTAAAATGTCTTTACACATCATGACCCCAACTATTTTTTAATCCTAATATATGGTATAATTAATTTTGTTTATCAAATCAAAATACTTATGAAATAATAACAAAACAAATTATCTAGCAACGATAATTTTATTGTGAAAAAATATGTTTACAAAATTATTCTAAATGAAAGTGAAATTTAATCAAAATTATCTTGCGTTTTTTTTGTTCTTTTTGTAACTTTCTAAAAGAGAGAAAAAAAATGAAAGGCTTCTTAAGAGTTTAAAAGGGGTGTTAGAATCCTTACTCTAAAACATATAAGGGGTTTATTCAGCCCAATCTTAGTCCAGCTTATGGATTAGCGTAGCCTCCAACAAAAAGAAATGAACTCATTTGGACTGGGCTATAACAAGTAAGTAGCACTACTAAATTATCATATATCATATATAAGCACATTAAATTGTATGCGGAAACTAATTAAATATACAATTAATTAAAAAAGAATATCCTAAATTATCATATATCATATATATCAGCGATTGATATCAACTAATGATTTATTTGACCTGCTTTTTTTCTTACAAGGAAGATGCGTGGGGTTTAATTGGATCGGTTTGTTTCAAACAATGTAGGGCAAACTAAATGTATAATATGGGGGTGTTAAAAGAGTTTTGAAGGGGTGCCAATAGTCCCGCTCTTTGGATAATATTCCCTTTCTAGCCCATTTTTATAACAATCCAGCAATCCTACACAATGGCCGCTTCAGGTTTACAATAATTTTATTATAGTCTTTTGAAGGTTACAATTTTAGGATATGGTTATGTTAGAGTTCGCCTGTGGTGAAGCACGAATCTTAGCTATACACATAAAGTGATAAATAATAAAATGCTCATTATAACTCATTATTTATTATTTATTACTTTGCATGTGTGGCTGAGATTCGTGTTCCACCGTACGTGAATTCCAACATAACCAAACCCTACAATTTTATTATGTTTCATCACCAATTATCATGCCCAAATCCTGATTGCACCACTTGCTATGACAGTTTTTCAGCTAAAATCTAGCAAAAGTTAGCTCAATAGCGTGGATTACAAAGTTGTGTAACATTAGTATTAGAGCCAGCCAGCCATGAAGCATATTCAAGAATGAATATCAGCAAGTATTCGAAAAGCCTCATTCACAATGTTCGCACTGAACTCTCTCAAAGTTGATCGCCTGTTCCCTTGTCAATTCTTTTCTTTTCCAGGAAAATAAGCCAGCAATAATGTGAGCTGTGACTGTAACCTCATCATCCCACCACTATGATCTTGTGTTTCAAGCTTTTTGGTTCTTATTCTTCTTTGCCATAAAGTAAGAGACTCACTTTAAAGATGACAGTTGAAGAATTTACAGGCCCTCTTGCAAAGCCTAACTAGCTCTAAGACTTAACGCATATAGCTGACATATCGCATATGAGACAAGGGACACTGACTTTGCGTTGAACTTTGATGAGAATGACAACTCAAGTTCAGTATCAAAACATGAGAATCTACCCCCCACCCTTATCTCTGTCTGTTACTGAACGAACCTTTTAGTACCATTATCATCGTACGGACACAGATTAAATTCAGTGAGCAAACGTAGAGTTTCCTGCCTCTCACTCCCAGTAAAGTTCTAACCCCATGCAGCTGCAAGATCTTTCACCAACTGGACCAAAGCTTCATTGGTGCAACTCGAAATGGACAAAATAATGATTGGGATTCTTTTACAAACATTTCGAGTGACTTGAATCATATCTTATGTATCCAACTTACTCAAGCCACGTATGTATTATCTACATACGAGTGCTTCTGATATATATACGGCTAGCTTCAACCATTTTGAAAGTTTGGAATCACTTGTATAAGATGGATCCAATCACACACTTACACACAACACACACAAAAAATTGCTTGTCAAGATTGTGGGAAGGGTGTACAAATTTAGTTCACACAATGGGCATATTTTCGTATGTATATTCCCCATATCAGAATCACCTATTCTTCCCATCATTCCAACAACTAAATCCACTGATAAAACTTTTTCATTGTCTGTTCAAAGATTCCAAGCTTTTACGGCTGGTGGACTCTTTTCAGTCGGCGCAAAGGTATAGATTCCTAATGCCATGGCTTTTTTCACCCCTCTACCTGATAGAGGGTCTTTATATTGATGAATGAATCCATTAGTCATACAGTTTGCATCAACCTAAACAATTCATTTACAAGGTTCCATTCCTATTAGACTCATTTAATTGACTCAACTTGTAATGGACCACTAGAAGAAGAACAAGAACAAGTACTAAGGGCGGGGAATCCACGGATATTACGTTCTATTGGGTAGACAGGAAGATGATAAGGATTCCGAGATATCAAGAGAGGGAGGGTGTATTTTCAAAGCATCACTTTTTCTATGGACTGATTCCTAGAAAGTTGTTCAAGTTACTTTCACCCAATGATCACTGCTGAGCCCTCCATTTGTATATGTGGCCGGCATCCATGACTGTGACTCACGCAACTTGGCATTAGGGGCCACATTTACTGTGAATACATGCAAATTTGTTTGCCATTCAACTAATGATTCTATACCAACAAGCAATAACAAATCACCATCAGTAATACTTCCCAAATTATGGGGAAAAAGGCAGCAGAGTGGCGTGCAAGACACTGCATATTACCATTTATGCTACAGTTTAAGCTATGCAATCAATTTCCTAGTCACCGGTACTATGCAATTTTTTTGTTTTAAACTATAGAAGTTTTTCATTCCACTCTACTCCTTTTGAGATTAAATGCAGAGTTTGCTCTGTAAATTCTACAAGTTGTAAATGACGTATATAATACTAAAAGACTAGATGCAGGACTTCAAAAAATATCTGCCTATAGGTTGGGGCTACAATGAACAACTGGCAGCAAAAATTTGGCATCACAATGCCACCCTCTCAATTCATTAGATGCTCTCCGAGATTCAACATTTTATTCCAAACAGATATTTAGTTTCTAGAAATCGTTAATCGCGTCATTTTCTTGATGGAGATGTGCTTTCCTAACAGTGAAGATATATGGAATTTTATCACGGTTCAAATGACATTTGCAAAAGCCTAACCAGTCATTCTATGTAACCAGCAAATGCTATCATGTGCAATTACAGCCCAAGCTGGTAAAGGAGCCTTTACTTCACAGCACATTAGCAAATCATGTGGTAGAAAGCAATCACATCAAACTGGACTATCTTTTGTCAATGTTACTATGCTGAACATAGAAAAACCAGAAGGGCTAAAATCTTAACTGGGCCATGGGGGTTTTTTTTTTTTTTTTTTCCATTTTGAGCAGAAGAAAGATTCTATCACATTATTGTACTTCGGTTGCCCATGACTGACCTCATATCAGTTCAGCTAAATGATTGTGAACGTTCATCATTTCCAGGTTATAAAACTGAGATGATGGCCAGCCAAGCTCGCGCATCTGTTCAACCAAGACGAGTAAAATTCTGAGTCACTTCCCTTTTCACACGAGAAATTAGAAAACTAAACAAAGCAATAAAAACACATTGATCATAACTATTGTCGATTAAAAAGTAAGCAACAAGTGGGAAAAACTGACACGGGCAACACCTTGATGATGGTAACAGCCAACGACTAAGAAAACTGATCGTCCATTCTTATCCTCCACAGTTGCATATAGAGTAATTTATTGTTTCCATATATTGTATAATAACACGATTAGTTGAAGAATCTGACTTGATTTTCAAATTAACTAGTCATTCATCAGTAATCAATCATCATGTAAAACATGGCTTTGAACATTGATGCTGATGGTTCCATGATTGAACTAACAGTCAAAAAGGTCCCAATCCAGCCGCCTAACTGTTGATTTTCAATAATGTAAATTTAAGTAAACCAAGAGACCAATTGGAAGAGTTTTAGGTTTGGCTAATACAACAGCAACGAGAAATTCATTCGAATATATAGTAGGGTCCCAAAAGTTAAAAAGTTAGGTGACATGAGCATTTTTGAGAACTTTCAATTGTGTATTAAGGGCGTATAAAAAGTTAACAAGAGCACTTAACTTAATATAGAAAAAGAAATTTTTAGCGTCATATCATATGATATGTAAATGAAGGACTTAAATCTTTTGTTCTATTTATACTGATTCTCCTACGTAGTATCTCTACTCAAGTTTTGTGGTTCCTAAGGGGACAAATCATCAAAATTCTACGAACACTTATTTTTGCAAAGATTTCTTAGCCAATTGGCACTACCCCACCTCACCCCTCCCTTCAACTCTGCTTATAAAAAGCAAGCATCCGCCACCTCTTCTGCTCAACTCAACTCAACTCTCCTCTACTTGAATCCTCTATCCATCTATTTCCTTCACTGATAGTGTAAAAACCAGCTGTTAGATTCTCGTGCAAAGTTTGAGCTAAAATGGCATCGAGTTCAATGTCGAGCCGGGGGTCATCGGGGTCGTGGACTGCTGAGCAGAACAAGGCCTTTGAGAGGGCACTGGCCGTGTACGACAAGGACACCCCAGACCGTTGGTACAATGTAGCCAGGGCCGTTGGTGGCAAAACCGCCGATGAAGTGAAGAAGCACTATGAGCTTCTTGTTGAAGATATCAAACATATTGAGTCCGGCCATGTCCCCTTCCCCAAATACAGGACCCCTTCAGGCAATGGCAACGTGGGTGAGAGGTAACAAAAAAGTCCACTCCAACTTTTTTACGGATGTAAGATTCTTTGCTTTCTTCAATGACCCCCTTTTTCTTTTTTGTTAAAAGTGCTTTTGATGAGAACCAGAATCATCAACGCAGATAAAAAGCCAGCAGGTCTGAAGCCAAAAACCAAACAGTGCCTTTCATCCACCACATAACAAGTTAACAACGACAAATCAAACATAATATAATAAACTCTTTTGAGTCTCTCTGGCCATACGCTTAGATCTCCATAACTTGAACTTGAATCATCGTACGCCTCTAATTTTCTAATTATTTTTTCCGACCCCACAAGTACTTTCCACGTGGCATCAATCATTTATGAAGTAATTATTTAACCAACAACTATATATGCTTATAGTATATTAAATTTTAAAATTTACCCACCCTTTTTTTTTTCAATTTTTTGTGCAGGATGAAGAATCTGAAGTTCCACTGAAGCTGTTACGTACGAGCATCAATAAAAATCCTTCCTCTTAATTTGCTCAGTAGAGTTGAAAATAGTTGTAGTATCACTATATATATAATTCAATGATCCTGTATCTACTTTTGCTTTTGCTGTGTGTGTTTTTATTTTTATCATATATACATATATATTGAGGAAGAGAAATTGAAAATTTGAAATTGTCTTTAACATGCGCCTCATTTTCTCTCTCGTACTCTTTTGTTTTGCCCCGCAACATTTGCTCTACATAATACGCATTTGTTTTGCATTTTTGTTAATGTTTATTCATTTCTTTTTTGCTAAAATATGGATATCTGCACGACTAATACCCAAAAGTTCAATTTATTTTAAGAACGGTTCATTACATCATATGTGTTCATGTTTTTTTTGACACAAAAGCATAGAAAACATGTAGTGAGGCGTTTGGTCCGATAAAAAAAAATTTAGGGAAAATATCACTTGTATACCTTTAAATGACACTTGTATCAAACGTACTACAACACTTTTAACATGTATCATTCGTATATCCTAAATTGATAAAATATGTCTGCCGTCCACCAAACCATTAGCTGTCGTTTGCAAGCGCTGATATCATAAGGGTAATATAGTCTTTTAAGATGGAAGAAACTTTGATTAAAAAAAGACACGTCATCCCATTTAGCTAATAAAAAATGACATGTCATATGATATATATTGACAACAAATGACAAATCATCCCATTTATCGGAAGATGACGCCATCTATGTAAAACAATGTTGTTTCAATGGGACTAAAAAAAAAAATACTACTCCACAACCGAATATACTCCAAATTTTAACCTGAATTTTTGAAGATCTACTCCTCCAAGCTCCAACTGAAATTTTTTATAGTATAATATATATAATTGTAAATAATATGTTGCTAATATTTTTTTATGGTATAATATGAATGATTTTTTACAGATAATAGTCAATGATATGTACCATTAATAATTCATATTTTTTTAATAAAAAATGTATAAAAATAACAAAATAAAAAAATTGTGTATTGAAAACTTTTAAATTTTGGGGCAAATATGTCTTTTTACCTTATTTTGAGTTTTAAGGGTGAAATAGTTAATTTGTCACAATTCTGTTAACTTTCTAACGGCAGCTAACGGTTTGGTGGACGGCAGACACATTTTATCAACTTAGGATATACGAGTGATATATATTAAAAATATTGTAGTATGTTTGATACAAATGTCATTTAAGAATATACGAGTGATATTTTCCCAAAAATTTAAGCCGTTCAAAAAACACATAAACTGTGTTTGTATTGAGATAAGTGTCGAAAATGAGCAAAGAATGCGATGATGATAATAACAAAAGACAAGTTTTTTTAAAATAAAAAATTGTGTTTCAGAAGGAATAAAAAGGGGAAATTGAATAAAAATTTTAAAAGAAAATTGACTGACCTTGTATAATATGAACTTGATGAACCTGTGAATAAAGATGAGGAGTGAATTGAAGAGGCGGGAAAATTGGTTATTCGAAATTAATCACGATCATATTTAGTTTGTAATTTTGGAAATGAAACGTGGCGCAAATAGATTATTTAGTTTTGTTGTCATTTGTTTTCAAATTTCTCGAATTAAAGCTGCAAGAAAATAAACTCTATCTAGTGAAAGTAACGTCATTCGAATAAATATTTTTTTTCTTTTTTCATTTAATATATCATGACCGTGACAACGAAAAGGATCACGTGGAGGATTAAACCTCTGGATGTTTCTAATAGGGATGGCAAAAATCTCTATGGGGACGGATACTCTCCAAAATTTTTTCCATTCAGGGAGAGTATGAGAATAATTTCATACCCAAATTTTTATTCGGAGAAAAGACGAAAAATTTTTTTTACCCAATTTCTTATTTTGGGAGAGGACGGGAATGAAGTGGAATCTCTATCCCCTACCCATTTCCCCATTTTAATTTTTAATTTTATTTTTATTTTTTAAAATTACTAGTAAATAAATAATAAAATTTGAATTATAAAATTATAAATATTGGTAAAAATAACAAATATCAAAATATTTATATTATTAAACTTTTAGGCCTAATTAACTAATTAAAGTCCTAAATTTTTATTTAGGACATTAAAAAAATTGGGTAAATTCTATTAGCCCAAAAAATTTGTTTTAATTTTAATATTCATTAAATGTTTTAAACTTAAATCTATTTTTTATTTATTTTTAGATGTTATAATTACCCACAGCGAATCACAATTTTAATATCTAATTTAATCTAATCTAATATAATTTAATCTAATATTTACTCTTGATTTGCTCCGACTTAACTATTGTGCTATAAAGGGAATAGTCCACATTTATCAAGTGCCACGCCAACATTGAAAAAGTTAATTTTGAATCTATTTTATTTGTAACAATTTTGTATTAGACTATTAATTTATTCACGATAGTTTGTAAAAGAAGTTTGTATCCCTTACATGCTGCGTTACTTACTAATCCAATGTATTTGACTTTTGTAATAGATATTAATGTAAGATATATTCCAAACTTTACTTTTATTTGAATTTTTTATTTTAATATGATTAACTCAAAATCGAAAACAAAAAATGTATTAGTTATTTGGGGATCCGGGACCCCTTGGAGATCCCCCTGTTTTTATTCGGGGAGGGGATGGAGATTCTCTCAAGTAATTTTGACGGGGACGGGGAGGGGACGAGGACATACGCAAAATATTGGGGATGGGTACAGGGAGATTGGTCCCCTCCCCATTGCCATCCCTAGTTTCTAATGATAGAAAATGACTAATGAGACATTTTAGATAATAAAACTTGAGATTATCGTAATCAATTCGTTAATCTCTGTGATTTATGACAGCGAGGCAGCTAGATCTCGAGTTACGTGTACAATAATTTTAAGAAGATATAGTTAAGATATTGTGAAAAGTAATTATTCAAATAAGCTTATAGAACTTAAGTTTTTTTTTTTTGGATTAAAGATTAATTAAATAAAGAGTGATGATACAGCCACAAACTATTGTACAAATTTATTTTGTACAAACTGATGTGACATTAATTCATTAGTTGAATAAAAATATAAAATAATAGAAATAAATCATGTGGGTTAAGAAATATTTAATTCAACCAATGAATTAACGCCACATCAGTTTGTACAAAATAAATTTATATAAGAATTTATGACTATATCATTACTATTAAATAAATTTAAGAAACATAGTGATCAACTTGAGCTCAATCCCCTACAAGTAAAAAAAACATAGATAATTTTCTCTACTAAAAATGCGTAAGTACACCGATTATGCACAATGCCACCTTTATGTTAGATTCCGGATAAGTTTGAGTGATGCAATCATGATATAAATTTAAAATTCTAGTGAATCGTATAATATAATAATCTAAAAAAATTGTGCTAGATTTGGGTCAATAGGTATCTAGTGTCTAGATGTAAATTCCAAGAATATTATCATATGCACATAGTGAGTCTCATCATACGTAAAAGATAATTAAAAAAAGTAAAGATAATTGGATTTCAATCCAACTATTCAGATTGAATGATTATTCGAAATTTTCTCGTAATATAAATAACCATTTTGTGTATGTATGTGTGCGCACGTACATACACACACACACGATCTTCAATTTTACTCATGTGAAATTTTAATTTAAGAGAAAAACCACAACTCACTTCAAAAAAAACTATTAGCTAATTACATTATTAATCTTGCACAATTAGTACATAAATTTCTCATTAACATAAAATGATATTTTAATCCCAATAAAGAATAAACAAATGGAAAGGAAAATTTTATTACTAACAAAATCTCTTCGATTTGAAACATGGGAACCATCCGAGTTTAGTCTTGATTAAGCCAAACCCTCACAAATTAAAAAATAAAATAAAGGTTAACAAGTTGCTTTTTCAAACCATAATAACCCCACCTTCCTTCCCACAATAAGTGTAACTTTGTGCCCTCCTCAAGCCACATGAATAGCTTTGTTTAATATTATAAACAACCAAGACAATTAATTAGCAATTAGAATCTTGCTAGTTTAGGAAGTGATTAAGTCAAGCCATTAAAATAATAACCCCAGTGCCCATGCTTCACGACACCGGAGCAAACACCGCTTCTACTTTGGCAACATTATTGGATGAGAAACTCAATTTGTAGACTTACCAAGTTGTAGACTTCTAGATGTTTCTGTCGTATATTTAATAATATCTATAAATAATTTATGAGTGGAACAATATTGTCATGTCATGTGACGTTGTTTAATTAAAATTGTGTCACATGTATACAATTGTATTTGATAGTTAACAAACGTTGTATTGTTCACTGGATTGTATTGTTCACTGGATCATTCATGTACTTTATGGTTTTGTTTGGGAGTTAGGATTAAGTATGAGATTAGATTAATTTTGGGATTAAATATTTTATCCTATATTTGGCTTTTTTACTTGGATTGGATTAGGGAGAACTAAATTTAAATCATGGGATTAATCCCAATTTGTAAGTGGGTTTAGATGGGATTAGAATAAGAGAAAAAACTTTATTCATATTTCTTTCATATATAACACTATTTTTTATTTGTAACCTAAAATTAAATTAATTAATTAATTATTTTATTCATGATTTACTTGAATTTATTTTTTATTTTGTTTTTATAGTATAATTAAATGGGTACTTCTACTCCAACAAAATTAACTATTTAATAATTTGTTATAATAATTGATTGTATTAAATTTAATAATCACCAATGTAGTATTAAAAATAATCATGGAAATTAATAATACAAGTAAATAATTGATTTTATATATACATTATTTGCTAACTTTTTGATAAAATAAAATATATATAAAATATATGATAAAAATTAATTAAATAATTAAATAGTTTTATTAATTTATATTTGTTTATTATAATTATGACTACCCAATAACTAATTTACTACATATTTAATGTCTTTTTAATTATCTTTAAATTAATTTTAATTATTACTCTTAAATATTCATAAATATTTTTTTTGAATTTAAATATGATTTATCATTGTCCAATTCGATATTGTACCAAACATAATACAGTATATAACATAATCTAATTTAATCAAGTACAATCTTAATAATTAATTAAATTCAATCCTGCGTGCCCAACATAACCTGTGTGAACACAAAATCAAGATTGGATCCACTTCCATAAGTTTATAAGAATTCTTGTATACGATAATGTCAAACGGACACTTGGATAATTATGCATATAAAAAGCCTGAAATTAAGCGTCCAGTGGGTTTGGCATCTCAAGTGAACAAATGAGAACGCAGCAACATGAAGTTAGGTTGGTTGGTTGAGCAACCTCGCACGGCTTACAAGATCGATGTGCCCTAACGAGTTTCAAGAGCAATAGGCCAACACAGCCTAATAATATTCGTCCCTAAAATACTCCTATCTTCCGTACCACCAAAAGCCCAAAAAATAACAAAGCAAGATATCCAAGTGCATCCAATTTACTGTGACTTTAGATCGAGGGTTTTAAATCCGATTCAAAAAAGTGTGTTTGTTGGCTCAATAAGAGATGAACACGTCACAAGAAACCAGGCCCAAAAGAACATCACAAAAGATGAATAGCAAGTTCACAATACACCTCAAAAGCTTTTCTCAGAAACTTATAACTGTGGTTCTTCCTCTTTTTTTTTTTTTTTTGACCTTTTCCATATTCTAGGACTTTCGAAGGAAATCTATAAGCTCCAAGACATAAGTGGCGTTTGTTTTTTAATTTAATGACTTAAAGTGACTTAACTTAATTAATTAAGTTAATTAGAAGTGTTTATTTTTATAACTTAATGAGACTTTTTAGATAATTTTGACTTAATAAAATAAGCCAATTTTTTTGACTTTTTACTTAATAGAGAAATCTGAATTAAGTCAATTACTTACTAATGTTAGAGTTGGCAACAATATCCGCGGGGCTCCAAACCCGCGGGGCCCTGATTAATTTGGGGTGGGTATGGGGCCCCGAAAAGTCTGAAAAAAAAATTCGGGTCTATTTAGATATGGGTCTAAAACCCCAAAATTTTTCGGGTTCGCGTTTGGGGATTTTCCGGATCTCCTAACTCAACCCGAAAAAAAAAAATCTAATATTTTAAACTTTGAAATTAGAAATTGTAATGCCATCGAATCAATTTTTTTTCCCCAAAAGAAACCCTAACAGTTCGTGAGCTGCCGTCGTCACTAACAGCCGGTCAGCCACCACCGTTCGTCGTCACCGACCAACACTCAGCTGCACCTGTTGGTTCTCCTGCAGCAAGGTTTTTGCCTTTTCTACTTTTCTTTCTTTGTTTATTTATTTCGAATTGCATCTGGTTTCATTGATTTGGGTGTCTGTGTGCATGTGTTTGTTTGTCAGTAATGAGTCATTGAGTTGATGGAGATGGCTATTTACAATGTTTGCTGAAATGCGCTCCAGCTTCAAAGTTGATGGAGTCGAAAGAGGCTCTTTGACTTTGCAGCTATTTGTCAGCTTCGAAAGGTTTACATTTAGTCCATTGTCTCTTTAACAATCAGTGGAATTCATATGCAGTAGATGCCCTTGCTCTAGGATTATCTTTGTTCGGTATCTCTGGAATGGTAATTGCCAATTTTAGAATTCTTAATGAGTTGATAGGGCCGGTATTGTTCATCATATCTAGCATTACATTGCACATCTGGGTCTCATAAATAAAGCCAAAACGTAATGCCACACAATGAATCTGCTTTCCAATCCACAAATCGGAATTCTCAGAACAAGCAGCAAGAGCACTAGTGAGTGCAACCACATTTGGCCTCATTGTACTCATAATAGAAAAAGCTTCTTTATACTTCTTATTCTGAACACACCCAGAAATTAAAGAATTTTTCATAACGGGATCAACTCTACCATTGAAACCATTAAAAACATTCATGGCCTCACTAATGCACCCTACAGCTGAGTAAAAATCAATAAGGGCAGTACTCAAAAATACCAAATCACGTCCCAAAACAACAACCAAACCATGTACTTGCTTGCCTAGTCGAAATGCCTTCAACAGGGCACAAGCTTTAAGTACAGAAGATAAGGGGGCGAAGGAGGATGAAGAGAGTAAATTCATATGCATTGTAGGGTTAGGTGTCTAGCGAAGTAGTCTTTTTTTTTTTTTTTTTGGCATTGCATGGGCCAAGAATTAATTGATAGAAGAAATTGTTGTCCTGTAAGTAATTCATGAATTAATTGAATTGTGAAGGACATGAACGTGGGAAGCAATAAGAGAGCAACATATCACGTTTAATGGAAACCACATGCTATGTCTCATCTTCCTTACTAAATGGAAATGAAATTGACACCCAAAATGAAACTTCATAGGTGAATAATCAAAGTCTTTAACTTATAAAATAAGATACAGTAATATTTATAAATTAAAATATCATATTTAAATCCAGTACATGGTAAAATCAGATTTAATGTTTTGTATCTGCATAGTTTTTAATTGTTTGCTTCTAGTAAAATGCTAGTTTTATTTTTATTTTTAGTTTGTGCCAAGATTCTTGATGAGGAGCCAGAGATTGAAACAGATGTAGAGGCTGTAGAGGTATATAGTTTTAGTTTATATTATCTTGTCAAGAATTTATTAAGTTGAATTGTTAAAACATGTTTTTATTAATTTTTTTTTTGTTTATGTTGTTATAGGTTTATGAAGAATCTTAGAATGTGCATCAATGGTGATGGCTACAAGTTTATGTTGAAGACTTAAAATTATTTTGATTTGTCGTATAAAATTTAATCATTTGTAATTATGTTGAAGGCTTAAAATTATTATGTTTTTATTTATGTGGAGGTTGTTAAAATTTGATCACTTGTAATTTTATTTCTAATATGAAATTTGATTATTTGTAATTTTATTTCTAAATATGGAGGTTGTTAGAATTATTATTATTTAAGAAAAAAGGAAAATTGAAATATTTAGAAATTATTATTTAAAAAATGGGGATCGGGTCCCCGTTTTAATCCCCGCTCAATTCGGGGATTTTCGGGGATATACCCAAATAATCCCCATTACAATTTTTCGGGTATGGGGCGGGTTCGGGGGATTGCTTCTAAATCGGGTTCGGGTTCGGGTTCGGGGATCATGATCCCCACCCGAACCCGCCCCATTGACATCCCTAACTAATGTTACAAATATCCCTGCTTTATAATTTATTTTTTATGTTTATCCCAAAACTCACCCATAGACATTTACCATACATAATAATCTCATCATTAGTTTTACTTATAAATGTTAAAATATTGTGGTATTTAATATATTATTTATGTGACATTCAAATTTAATAAGGATACAAATGTAAAAGTATCACATTTTCATTTTTTTAAGTTGAAAAAAACAAACAACTTAATACTTATTTTTCGAGATTCAGACGAAAAAACAAACATATTATTCAGATTCAGTCATTCAGATCTATTTAGAATTCAAACTAATTCAGATCTATTCAGATTTCAGACAAAAAAACAAACACCACCATAATCAGGTAATTTTTAAACCGCTTTTTTTTTTTTTTTTTTTTTTTTTAGCTGACTAGCGGCCACCCGTGTTTGAATCCGACAAGGGGTAAGAGGCTATAAAACCAATTTAGGCTTTACCTAATCTCACCTTTTTCTTTTTCTTTTTCTTTTTTGGAAAAAAAAAAAAGAAATTTAACGATGTTAACAGCAGCATGCCACAGTTAACATCTCTTGTACTAATAAAACAGAACGAGCCATCTGCCCATGCTTTTAATTGTATTCCATGGTACAAAATATATATATATATATATATATATATATATATAAAAAGAACCTGGGTCGCTTAGGTCTCAAGTAATTCCCACTCCCTAACGAATGATTATTCACCAAGTTCTACAGAGTCAAGACTTTAACGTGAAACTATCTCAAATCAAAATAAACAGAGCTCATATAACAGGCAAAAGTATATAGTCCCCAAACTGCATAATTTACATGGTTCACTACAGTAAACTACTAAACTCTTATCTTATACAACCTTATTCATCTTGATTAACTGAGTTGGTACTTGGAAAATAAAGTTACTAGATCTTTGCAAGTCTTTGGTAAATACAAGTTAACGTGGCCTAAAACCAGATATCAACCGCCTGCAAGAGGGAAGGAAGTTTAATCTGAAATTGTTGTCTGAAGGGGCAGGGAGCTTTCAACTTCCTGGGTGTTAGCATTCCTTTCTGCTACAACTTTTGACATACCAAACATCTGAAAATCCAGCATATATCATCCAGTAAGAAATGGAATATAAATACAAAATGAAAAGAAGCTTTACACATATGGGCACTCTTAACATAGAAGAGAGTGGAAATGAACCTTTTTGATGGTCTTTGAAAAACAAGTTTTGTGTTCCTCCATTGATGCATTTACAAACTCATCAATGTGATCTTTCAAATCCTCCAAGAAAGTGGCATCATCTTTCTTCTTCTTTCGACATGAAGTCATGGCAGGAGTTGGAGCAACAGGTGATGATTGTTTCTCCTGCTGAATCTTTTGCGTTTCCATCTTCGGTATCTCCTGATGCATAAATAATAACAATAATTAAAAAAAAAACAATTGTACCAACAGATTCACCTGAATAATCTGTCACTCTAAACTACTACAGCATGGTCCCGTCAAAGCATAACAATCACTTCAATTACCTCAACTGAAAAGTTTGGCAGAAGACACTTCGCAGGAGCATAAATTGTACATGAGCCCAAAAAAATACAGGAATATATATGTCATAAGCACAAAGAAGTGATTCTCCATAGACCATAGTGCATATAACCTTCAAGTTGAATATCCAAAAAAAAAAAAAAAATTCAAATTTAAACACAACCAACCTCTAGACGCATTAGTTTAATTTGAGGTGACGTGCATGGATGCTATTAAGAGAGATAAGGTAAATAAATAATATAAAAATATAACTAAAAAACACCTACCACCACTGCATTTGATAAACAGATAAAAAAGCCATGGGCAAATTATCATTCCTTTTCTTTTTTCATTCTTCTTTCCTCTCTACTATTGGTGATACATTAAATCACGGGCACTGGCTGTCTATGGATGCATAATCACATTGTATTTGTCCTTCAACAAAAATTTTGAAGAGGGATTTTGGTAAGAATTGTGCGTTCAATCATGAATCCATGAACCCAGCTACAATTAGACCATCAAGTGGGAAAAATAACACAAGAAAATCTCAATTATTGGCTTCTCTTAAAACTGAAAAAGGGATACTACATTCCCTTCAATGTATTCCACACAATGTAAGGTTCTGGCTCCAAATATCATATATTTTCCAAGTCTAGGGTCAGTAACTGTAAGGAACAAATTCTACATTGCTACAAGTACTACTGCAAATTATGGTTTCGGGAATGACAGCAAAAACCCTTTTGAAATCATAGTAGCAACAAAGGCTATCCACTAGTATCCAGCTAGCATAATCCAAGACCTGTTTGATCACCAATGCTTTCACTCATCAATCAAACCCAAAAAAATGAAAAGATAAGACCATTAGTGATCAATAGCATTTGCACACCAACTGTTTGATGAAATGTCAAAACCACAATAATAATAATAATAATAATAACCGACAGTGCTATTCCCAGAAACTGCTTTAACACCAATCATAAATTATTTCAACTACAGATAAAATAAACAACGTGCTGACCACAGAATTCATGACTAAATCCGAAAGCACGTACCTTGATCAAAGCGAAGACAAATGGAAGCAGAAACAAAAGCTGATATCGATTTTAGCGCTTTTGATTTCTTTAGCCGTCGTTTAAAGCCCTTGTCGAATAGACGGCGACGTTTAGCTTCTCCAAGGTAAATTACACGACGGTGTCGGTTTTCTTCCCCCTTACGTGCTGATGCTTGTTCACTTTGGGCCTAGGCCTAATTTTGGTTTACAGCCCATCCCTTTCTAAAATGGATGGCCTGATTTTAATTCCGGTCCGGTTCGGTTTTCAATTTGTCGGTCGATCCGAAAAGCGAACCAAAGTTTTAGAAGAATGTAAAAATAACATTCAAAATTATAGAACAATGTAAAAACGCCGCCAAACTTAAAAATATAAACCCCAAAAGCCAAATCGCCGCCTGTCGTAGTCTACTTCGCCGCCCATCGGTGTCCGTCAGCCTCAGTCGGACTCACCGTCCAAAGTAAGTCTCTCTCTCTCTCTCTCTCTCTCTCTCCCCCTCTCTGTGTCTGTGCCGCTCTCTCATGAATTTGTGTTTCAACAATTTTTTAAATTTTGAATCATAAATATCAATTCGCCTCTTACGTTCAATAAAGCATTAGTTTTTTTTTTTTCCAGTTTCTGATAACTTTTCTTTGTGCAATAAGGCATTGTCATCTGGTGCTGTTTCAGCCTCAGAAGTTTTTCTCCAAGTACTCTTACTGTTTGCGGTGGGGGCTGCTGAGTTTGAGGTAATAAAACTCATTTTGCTTAATTTATATGTATAATAATAATTGTTAAGCCCCATATATTAGGCTTTGAAGATGTAATTTTAATTTGCAAGTCTTGCGAGAAACTAATATGCGAAATGTCCTGTAAGTTAGTTGCTACTTTCATGAAAGACGCAAATTTTCTCTTTGGTAACGCAGTACATAAATTACGATTTTTTTTTTAATCTTTCCGTGACTGATTATGATGTTTTGTATTGTAAGAGGTGGGCTTTCATTTTTTATCTTTATTTTTTTAATGTTTTCAGAGTAATTTATCTGCTTTTATCTGTTGTAACAGGTTGAAAAGAGTATTTACTATTCCCCACTGGTAAGGTTATTTTGTTTTTGAGTCACTTTAAAATAATTTGGCCACATTGATTAAACATCATCAGCAAGGTTAAATAAAACTTAAACTTTCAGAAAGGTACATTAAACTTAAACTTCTTGGTTTGAGCACCTTAATTGGCCATGCCTCACGTATATTATATGGATTTCTTGAGAATGTGGTTGTATGTCACTCTTTTTCTCTAATATTTTTCATGCCAGTCTCATATAGTCCTATTGTTAATAATCAAGAAATATTGATGGAATCAAAACAATCAATCAAATAATTGATTGTCTCCATCTTAATTAGTGATTAAGAAAGATTGATTGTCAATCAACATAATGATAGATTGACTAAATCTTTACTAATTAATCATTATTCTCAAATTATGTTAATTGTATCATTTCCTTTTCTATGTTTCTAATACTTTATATAAATTGAGCCTTTGTACTCATGAATTAAAAAAAAAAAGTGAAATATATATTCTTTACATTATTTCTCAAAAGTTTTCTCGTATAAATGATTGTATATATTATATAAAATCAGCCATTATCTAATATGTAACTGTCATTGATTGTTATCACTTCAGTTAGGATGCTAACTCTACATCCCCACTTTGGCATTCGCAGCACGTCAATAAATTTTAAACACGAACATTTAATCGACGCAAAATTTGATTGCACGTTAAGGATAAAATTGTAAGTAAATTACTCCTTCAAAGGATAAGAATTTCATAAATATTCCAATTACTTTTGTTGGGTCCACACAGTCACTCCTCAGTTATAACAGAATTGGGAATCAAGACAGGGTGCAACCAGGCCTTATTCATGTTAAGCTCTTACATTGATGACTTCTCAAACTTAGATGATTTTTTGGTGATAGATTACCAGCAATCAAAGGTAACAATATCTTGCTAATATTTCTTTTTGCTATATAAATTTATACACTTATTTAATCTTGTGTATTATTTTTATTTTAATTGTTTGCAGTTTTCATTAGTGTAAAGATTATTCATATGACGATATTTTCAATCTTATCGCTTTCAATGCTTACTATGTGTAGACATAGATATTGTGTTAATTATGCACAAAATGATTTTTTTTTTAGATTGTTTTTCTTAGTCAAGATATGATGTTTAACTAGTATTTTATCTTTTGTATGCACTGAATTTTATTGTGATTTTATATTCGAAACTTCTTCTTGATTTTACTAAAAATTTTTTTGTTTGATCAAAATCAAGAATAAGTTTATTAGATTACCAAATTTCATGGTCATTGAAGAAATTATAGAAGCACACACAGATAAACCAAATTGTTGATATTCATTTGCCGTCAAAAGAGAATTCAAATATTGATAATGGTTAAATATTTGAGCTGTTCAGAAAATGAGCATTGCAATTGTATTAGTAATTGTTTTAATAGACAGTTATCAATTGCAATGATAAAGAAAGTGACTGATCTCTTATTTTTTATTATTTATTTTAATTACTGAGATATTATACTTTTTTTTAAAGAAAAATGGGATGTAATATTAATTTATTTAACTTTCCCGTAAATTTATTGTTTTTTATTTCATTAAGGCATTAGATTCAATTGTTGTGTGGTTTGTTTATCTTAAGTTTTAGAAACCCAATTCACCCTTCTTTTGGGTTGCATAACTAGTATTTTACAAAGGAGATGAGGAAAGCTGGTGGTTGATGATGCAGAAAATATTGTTATTAATAAACAGTAACATGAATGATGGGTTCCAAGGTTTAGAAGAAGGTATATAGTAGTTGATACTTATGTTTGCTTCCGTGAATGTTATGGCACTGGTGCTTATATTTCTGCCACAGTACTTAATCACAAGAGAATTCATTTATTATCGGAAATCGCACTGTATGATTTTACTCTAAAAAACTATTAGATTTAATTGGCTTTATATTAATTAATAAATGGTTAATTTCAGATTACCACATTGGGAAATGACAGTTGTTAAGAGGACAAAAAAAATTTTATTAACCGGTCGCCATTTTTTCCTTATTTTTTGAATAAACATGGGTCAGTTGAGCTTTATAATAGTTTGAGGGTATTTTGAAGATTGTCATGTCAATATTGGGTAATTTGAAATTCACCCATCAATAAATTATTCTGTTTGCATTCCGTTTGCACATAATATTTCAAATTCTTCATGATAATATTACTGTGTCACAACTTATATGCTAACAATTTATGTGTCTTGATAATCCAATCTTTGTTTATGATGTTTTGAGGATGAAGATTATAGCTCATGAATTAAAATTTTGGAAGTTTTATTTATTTTGATTTGTTTTGTTTGTAACAGGAGTCAATGAAAAGTATTATTTAATATTTCATGATTTTATCAGATCTTGTCATTTATCTAAATCACTAAAAACTCTGTTTGCATTTTGATTAATCTTTTTGTCTCACTTTGGGCGTCAGCCTTAAACATTGATTTTGAGATGCAAATCTATCCATCTTAAGTGGGAAGGAGTATCGGGATAGTGTTTATTCTGGGTCTATTTTAGTGGGACTAACTTAATTTTTCTAATATGAGTTGGAACTTTTTGTGTGTTCTCCGCAATGCTTAATACCCATTTCTGGGGATGCTATCAAGTAATTTGGTTCATGGTTGTAGTTTCTTTTCTTTTGTTCCACATTCATCTTTCAGTTTCTTATAGAAGGGGGAAAAAAGAATTGAAACTGTGTTTTGTGTTTCCTGCAGAACATAAAGGTACTGAAGCTTTTAGAGCACTGGTCCCACCTGGTAAAGATCCTCCTCCTCCCTTGGGAGGCCATACGTTGCTAGGAGAGGCTGTAGATGATGCAGCAGGTCTGGGCAATTGACAATGTCAAGTATCTCCATGCTGATAGTTTTCTGTTCTACAATGCTTACAAGTTCTTATCCTGTTCGGGTAATGAATGATGTTTTCAGATGAATTATAATGTATTATTAATTTTTTTTACTATATCTTTCTTGTGTTTTTTTGAAATAATTAGAATGTGAATGGAATCTAATATTTCTGAGAAACATTACATGGTCTAACTAACAGGTGGATGTTCCTATTCGCCCATTATTAGCCCTTGTTGAAAGGGTGTTGATGGTTGATGGTTCTGTACCTCGTTCCTTGTCTTCCTTAATGACCACTATGCAACAACAATCTGTTTGTGTAGAACTTCCAGTTTTACACCTGTATAGTTAGGATTTACTGGCTGCAATTGTAGAGGATATGCACAGGTAAGCTATAGCATGTTTCCTTCATTGCGTATTTGTTTTCATTCATTTCTCATTGTTGCTATGCAGAAACCTGTCCTTATTGCATAAATTGATCTAGATTTTTATATTCTGAGACTGTCTGAGAGCATTGTCCTCAATCAATTGTGCCTAAACCTAATCTTAATTCAACATTTAAGTGGTGGCGTTATATTTCAATTTTCCTAGTTGCATGTGCTCCCACTTGAATTCATGATTCACTTCTTGATTGCCATTGACTTAAACAGAGAACATTGTGCACATTGATTAGTCCTTTAATGATGTATATAACAACAGATAATCAGACCTCTTTCGATACGGGTTATTGATCATTGATTAGCCTTTAATATTTTCTATTTTTTAATCTGCTGAAAGAGTTGGATTCACTGTGACTCAATTTCCTTGTTTTACTTTTGCAGTCAACTATTACCGCACAGTGCTTTTATCCTTCGACTTGTCAAACAATATGTTGCAGATGTCAGCTGCATTTTACAGCTGTGTGTTGACTATTGTGTAGATGTTAGCTGTATTTTACAGCTGCTATGTGTTGACTTAAATACTAGATTTTAGGAGTTATAATCCCTAATTTTCAGGGATTCTGATTTGCAATATCTTAGCTGTTTTCTACCATTTTGTTCCTAGGGTGTAATGTATATAAATAGGTATTCTTCTCTAATGTAAAATGTAGTGAAGAAGTCTGATTTTTCACATGGTATCAGAGCCACTCTTTTGAACTAAGTCTCTGAATTTTTCTGATCTTCCATTCTAAACTCTCAAGCCTTCTAATGGAGAAGACAACAAACCCTACACAAGAATCTGAGATTTCCTCCAGTTCTGTAACAAGGCAGGACATCTCTTCGGTCTCCTTAGGTACCGAAAACCCCTCCTTGCAAATAACTTTGCACAAGTTAAATGGCAGAAACTTTTTGCAATGGTCTCAATCTGTCACCCTATTTCTTCGTGGCAAAGGCCGATTAGGGTATATTACAGGGGAAACCAAAGCCCCTGATGTCTTGGATCCTGGTTATCCGCGGTGGGATGCTGAAAATTCAATGGTACAAGCTTGGTTGATTAACTCAATGGACGTGGATATTGGTAGGACTTATCTCTTCCTACCATCTGCGAAGGAGCTTTGGGAAGCCGTGACAGAAACCTACTCTGACCTTGGGAATGCAGCTCAGCTCTTTGAAATCAAGTCACAATTACGTGACCAAAAGCAAGGGAGTCTTTCAGTGACTCAATATTTCAATTCTCTAAACAATATATGGCATGAACTTGACCTTTACTATGAATCGCAGTGGCATTGCTCTGAGGATGCCATCAAATATAAGAGGATGTTGGATAAAGAACGTCTCTTTGATTTTCTTTATGGACTCAACAAAGAACTTGATGAAGTTCGTGGCAGAATATTGGGAAAGAATCCTCTACCTTCCATCCGAGAAGCTTTTGCTGAGGTGAGGCGTGAAGAAAGTCGAAAGAGAGTCATGATGGGACTGGTGAAGGAACCTGAGGCAGAGAGATCAGCGCTGGTGACCAAAAAGACAGATCAGTCAGCTGACCAAAAGGGACAAAAACATGGAGAACGTCCCTATTGCGACTATTGTCACAAGAAAGGACATACTCGAGACTCATGCTGGAGGCTTCATGGAAAGCCAGCAGATTGGAAACCAAAACGGCAGCAGGAAGCAAAGGGAATGGTGACAGAGAAAACTAATCAGTTTGCTCTCACAAAAGATCAATTTGAGATGCTGCAACAGCTCCTCATACAAAATCAGCAAGCAAATAGAAATGACTTGACCTCCTCTAGTTGTAATGCAGTCCATACAGGTAACCCATCAGCCCTTAGCATCCAATCCCTTGAAAAAGGTTCTTGGATTGTTGATTCAGGGGCCTCAGACCATATGACAGGGTCTTTTCAATTTTTCTCTAGTTACACTCCATGTCCAGGTAATTATAAAGTGAGGATTGCTGATGGATCATTATCCACTGTTGCTGGAAAAGGAACAGTAAAACTATCAAATTGTTTGACTCTTTTTTCAGTTTTACATGTCCCAAATCTTAAATGTAATCTTCTTTCAGTTAGTAAACTTACCAAAGACACAAACTGTATAGCTAAATTCTGTGGTTCTAAATGTCTATTTCAGGATCCAATCTTGGGGAGGATGATTGGGAATGCGAAGGAATATGAGGGGTTGTATTATCTCGAGAATAAAGGACCCGTGAAAGGACATGCTCAGGTCTCTCAATGTGAATTTGTTTCTTCTGAAATAATGTTGTGGCACTATAGGTTAGGCCACCCTAGCTTTCCATACCTAAAAACCCTGTTTCCTTCCTTATTTAAAAATAAAAATCTGAGTTTATTATATTGTGATTTTTGTCAAATGGCTAAACAAACACGTGTTCCATTTCCTGCCCGTACTTATAAACCATCCCAACCTTTCTCTTTGATTCATAGTGATATTTGGGGCCCCTCAAGGGTTAACAACCTGTCAAAAGCAAAATGGTTCATTACATTCATAGATGACCACTCTAGGACCACTTGGGTGTACCTTTTGAAGGAAAAATCTGAAGCTGGACAAACTTTTAAACAATTCCATGCCATGGTAAAAACTCAGTTTCAAACTAATATTCGTGTACTCCGTACAGATAATGGAACTGAGTATTTCAATTCTATTTTAGGGAATTACCTATCACAACAAGGAATTGTCCACCAAAGTTCTTGTTCCGGAACACCACAACAAAATGGGGTTGCAGAACGTAAAAACAGACATCTTTTAGAGGTTGCTAGGGCCATTATGTTCACAACTAATGTACCAAAAATATATTGGGGAGAGGCTATTCTTACAGCATCTTATCTCATAAATCGTATGCCCTCTCGAGTTCTTAAATTCAAGACACCTATTTCTGTTTTTCTTGCCAGCTACCCACAAAATCACCTTGTTACCTCTAATCTTGCACTCAAAACTTTTGGTTGTACAGCCTTTGTATATCTTTCGAGTCTTCAAAGAACAAAGTTGTCTCCTAGAGCCATCAAGTGCCTATTTCTAGGATATTCTCCTACCAAGAAAGGGTACAAGTGCTATAATCCTCTTACCAGAAAATTATTCATCACAATGGATGTCAAGTTCTTTGAAAATCAGCCTTTTTACATGAGTAATTCTCTTCAGGGGCAGAATTTGAGAGAAGATAATTCTTGGGATCTTCTTGACAGTTTAGAACCCAATATGTCCAGCAGTTCCAGCCTAGAACTCAATCTACCAAATACCTCCTCCCTCAGTCCAGACATTCATCCTAACCTACCTAACACCATAGAACTTAATCAACCAATAGTGTCACCAAGGAATGAAGGGATAAAAGTCAATTCACATTTGGAGGAACCTATAGGCGAGTTTCATGTCTATTCACGGAAGAAGAATAAAACTCAAGAGGTACAGCCACTTATAGACCAAGCAGAACCAAGATCTGAACTAAGGGAGGATCAAAACCCACTTACTGAATATGCTGAGAACGAAGCTCAAAAGTCCACAGATTTGCCTATTGTGATAAGGAAAGGGGTAAGAAATTGCACTAAACATCCTATCTACAAGTTCTTGTCATATGCAAAGCTATCTAAGGAGTATAGGAATTTTGTAGCTAGTCTATCTAATACCATTATTCCAAGAAACATCCATGAAGCCCTAGAGTCAAATGAGTGGAAGAAAGCTGTTCAAGAAGAAATGGCAGCCTTAATAAAGAATAACACATGGAAGCTTGTACCAAAACCTAAAGACAAGAGGACTGTAGGGTGCAAGTGGGTATTTACAGTCAAATATAAGGCTGATGGAAGTGTGGACAGGTATAAAGCAAGACTCGTGGCGAAAGGTTTCACACAAACCTATGGGGTGGACTATCTAGAGACTTTTGCCCTAGTGGCAAAGCTTAATACAGTAAGGATCCTTCTCTCTCTTGCTGCAAATTTAGATTGGCCTCTCAACCAACTTGATATCAAGAATGCATTCTTGAATGGAGAATTGGAAGAGGAAGTTTACATGGATATGCCGCCTGGTTTTGAAGAAAAAGGACCTGCTGGAAGAGTTTGTCGGTTAAAAAGGTCTCTCTATGGCCTTAAACAGTCCCCTAGGGCTTGGTTCGACCGATTTGGAAAAGTCTTGAAGAACTATGGTTATTCTCAAGGGCAAGCCGATCACACTATGTTCTACAAACGATCTAAAGAAGGGAAGTTAGCTATTTTGATCGTGTATGTTGACGACATTATACTAACAGGAGATGACAAAGAAGAGCTGGAAGGATTAAAAGAAAAATTAGCATGTGAGTTTGAAATCAAGGATCTTGGACCACTACGTTATTTTTTGGGAATGGAGGTAGCTAGAACAACTAAAGGTATTCTCGTTACACAGCGGAAATACACCCTAGATTTGCTAAAGGATACTGGTATGATTGACTGTAAACCTGCTGCCACACCAGTAGAACCAAATAGCAAGTTGGGTCTTGAAGAAAATAGTGCACCCGTGGAGAGGGGGAGATATCAAAGACTAGTAGGGAGATTAATTTATCTTTCCCATACTAGACCTGATATAGCTTTTGCGGTTAGCTTAGTGAGCCAGTTTATGCACTCTCCAAGAGAAGCTCACTTAGTGGCAGTAAACCGAATACTTCAATACCTGAAGTCAACACCGGGAAAGGGACTTTATTTTGAGAAGGGAGAAAAAAGGAATGTAGAAGCTTTTGTTGATGCGGATTGGGCTGGAAACATCATGGATAGGAAGTCTACAACAGGTTATTGTACTAAGGTGTGGGGAAACCTTGTAACTTGGAGAAGCAAGAAGCAAACTGTAGTGGCACGAAGCAGTGCAGAAGCAGAATTTCGAGCACTAGCACATGCGGTATGTGAGCTTATGTGGATAGAACGTGTTCTCAAAGAACTACAGTTAATAAAAAACAGTCCTATGCAACTTTACTGTGACAATAAGGCAGCAATTAATATTGCCCATAATCCTGTCCATCATGACAGGACAAAACATGTGGAGGTAGACCGACATTTTATTAAAGAGAAATTGGAAACTGGAGTTATCTGTTTAGTGTATATTCCTACAGGACAACAAACTGCAGATATGTTGACAAAAGGAATACCTGGACACAAGTTTGAAGAGTTTGTATGCAAGCTGGGCATGAAGAATATCTATGCTCCAGCTTGAGGGGGAGTGTTGCAGATGTCAGCTGCATTTTACAGCTGTGTGTTGACTATTGTGTAGATGTTAGCTGTATTTTACAGCTGCTATGTGTTGACTTAAATACTAGATTTTAGGAGTTATAATCCCTAATTTTTAGGGATTCTGATTTGCAATATCTTAGCTGTTTTCTACCATTTTGTTCCTAGGGTGTAATGTATATAAATAGGTATTCTTCTCTAATGTAAAATGTAGTGAAGAAGTCTGATTTTTCACACAATATTTTAAGAAATGTGCATTGCCAGAGTTAAGAAGAAAGCTATATTCAATTACAAAACCATTGCTGTTATTCATGGGCGCTGGTATGTGAGCATCTCTTTAAATATTTTTGCGGTGGTTTCCTCATAAGTCCATTGGAAAGTAAGGACAAAATACTAATTTAATTATTAATTGAACAAAACACTATTACTTTTCACACACAGCTAACTATGAAAGAGTGAATTTTTTGGAACTTAAATATTGATTTAGAAGCTCTTTTATTCGAGGGGTTTGACAAATAGGCACTGATTAACTAAACAAATGGCTTGTTTTCAAGAGACTAATGGGAAAAAGATAATTTTTTCACACGTCAAACCAGAGGATCATCAACTAAAGTTGAATTTCCATGATTCTTTGGCACATTGAAAATTTTAAGTCAATTGGAAAATGGTGCGTTTATTCCTTTTACTTGATATGCTGAGCTCTATCCTGTAACCCACTGGTTTGTGGCTTGGTTTACTTTTTGGCATCTATTTCCTTATGCTGCATGCCAAAAATAGAGGTCTAGGCCTCTGTTTTTGGACATTTGAGTTTTGCAACTCTCAACTCGTGATATTTCATTCTTGCTCTTCAAATTTATTTAACTGCTTTCTCATTCCTTCGCTTACAATATGCTGTATGGTTCTGCATATCTGATTATTTTCATTCCTAAGCTTTGCTCTCATTCTAGCTGTTGAATTTGAGCTTCCCAGTTATTCCTTATACCTAAAGGTATGTTTATCATGCAAAATAGAGCTGGCGATCTTACTATGTTCGTATTCTGATCAGGAATGGCACTGTTGTGGACAATGCGTGTGCTGATTTGAATCTAGTTGTTGATGAGAATGGCTGCACAACTTCTAGCCCAACCTTGAAAGCTGCTTCTTTGGTACCTATGCAATCTTGTCAGAGGAAAAGGAAGCACGGTGCTACTACTGGTTCTTCTGAGGGGCACTGTGAAATAACTGGTTTGAGCATGAAAGAACCAAAAAACAATTTGGCATCTCCAACATCTTTGAAGATTGCTGCGCTTGAGGCATTAGAAACTCTTCTTATTGTGGTATGTATATAGTAGGCAACTAGGCATGGTTATAGAGAATTTCTTGCCTTTATGTACTATTTTGCTTGAGAATTAGGCTCTCCTCTTCTTATCTCAAAACAATAATAATGATAAATGATAAAATTTAAAAAAATTCTCAGTTTTAGTGAGTGTAGTATATTTCAAGGGTTCTCTATATGAGTGATCTTGTTTGATTCATGCATTATTCTCACTCAAAACTACCAGTTCTCTTTCTTTTAAGTTAATACGCAATTTGTTTTATCCATCATTAATACTGGTTTCAAGTATGTGTTCAGGCTGCCTTACATTATTTTAATAGAGTGATGATTATTGAATTGAGCCTGGCTGAAGCAAAGCTCAATAATAGAGTCATAGAAAAGCTAGGCTCATCAAATCTGTATGATATTGGAGCCCAACCTCAATGTGTTCTGTGGTCAAACAACTTGGTTAAGTGCATTTTCAGGATCTCCTGAACGTGCATCTAACCAAGTTCCTTTACTCATGTACTCAGAAAATGATTTATTATTTCTAAGAATCATTGTTGTCATTATCCCCAAACAAGGAAATTATTGAATCCCTTATGAAGCACTTTGCATTTTGCTTTGTGTTTCTGACCTAACATAAGCATTGAGTAGTTAAAGAACTTTGTAATATTTCACAGGCTGGTGATTTGGGATCAGCATCCTGGCGACCTACGGTTGATCTTCTTTTGATTAACTTGGCAACAGATTACAAGAGGCATGGGGCAATGAGGAGAATAGTACTCCCTTGCCTGATGATCCAACTGTAAGTTTAGCAGATTTGCAGCTTTCGTCATTACATGCACTTTTGGCAGCCCTCCTTTCCTCAGCTCGTATGCGTCCCCCATATTTTGGCAGAGCTCTTGAGTTTTCAGCAAAGGTAAAGTTCTTTCGTAATTTACGTTTTGTATGTTTCAATTCACATGATGTGAAAAACAATGGCAACATACATTCTGTGTCCTCTTGGATTTACTACATGCAATATAGTTTTCTTAGCACGTACTTACTGTATGTAATTGGTTTCTGCAGGTAGGCGACAAGCTAGTAGAGAGCTTGCTGGATTTTGTGCTGGTGCTCTACTAGCCTTGGAGGTGCTCATACATCCTAGGTTCCTTCCACTCGGATGTTTTCCTCACAGATTTCCAGAAAACGTACTCTCTGGTGGTCAGAAGCAAAACACTACATATTTTAATGGCATGCGTGGAGCAGGACATGGTGCTCCTGATTCTTTTGATGATGAGTTGTATGAGACATGGTTTGGTGATGGCAATCCCAGTGAGATTTCAGTGCTCGGCCCTGGCGAGAATGTGGACACGAGAGAAAAGATATCTGCAGCTGGTTCATCTGGTGCAAAAGTTTCAGAGAGAAACAGCAAGAAGCAAGCAGATGATGGGGTGAGAAACAATGAGGATGAAGTCATGGTTGAGTCACAGCAGTTTCAAGAGCTTCCATCTTCGAAAGGTGGCATAGATTTTAGACTTACAGGTGATCAGAAACTCCCACAAAGGAAACTTGAGGTTGCAGCACCAGATGGTTGTTTACACGACAAGAGTCCTCAGGAAACAGCATCTGGGGAAGATTTCTTGGCGGAAAAGCATAGTGTGAGCAAAAAGCCAAAAATGCTCCCACAGCGTCATATCCTGAGAAAGGCAATTTAGATGATGACTCATCATCGATGGATTCATTTCCTGATATTGTGGGTGTGGAACCAGATTCCGATGCCGAGGAATCAGCCTGAATTTTTGTAATTTATTATGTGATAGTTTTAGGGATGTTGTAACTTGTAAGAGATGGTTTTACAATTAAATAGAATGCCAGAATATTTCTAAATAGCACATTTCGTGAATTGATGATGATCTTGCAAACTTATTAAATAGTTTCTTTTAGGATACTCAAGTCCCTACTTCAATAGTTTTCAATTCAATACTACAAGTCAACAACCAACCAATCCCCAACTCATGAAAAGCCAATGAAAATGCTTTGGCTATATATATATATTTTTAACCAAGTCATACCCATTTAGTAAATTTAAAAGTAACATGAAAATTACTACTCTAATTCTACAAAACATTGTGAGGGTTAAAATTTCCTTTTTAATTATGAAAATAATTGTGTGAAGGTAATTTTTTCATTCAAAATGAGAGTAGAGCAAACATTTTTTGAATATTTGAAAGGTTCAAAATCTGGACTTTTATTTCAATAATTATCTAATTGTAAATATATTAGTAAATAGTCTCATATAATATAGTTATAATCCTAGCCATTAGTCCCTTATAATAAAAAAAAAAAAAATATATATATATATATATATATATATATATAAAACTAGGAGCTTTATGTATTAACTTCAAGTTATATTATAGTATCTCCTCTGCAATTGGCAGTGATGAAGCTATATGACAGTTGATAAATAAGGATGGAAATACAAGTGCTAGCATCACAAACGAGGTGTGTTGAATAGAACAAAGAATTGATCTAGTGCAGTAACAGAGACATGGCCATAAGCCTTAGCTTTTTTTTTTTTTAACCGCATCTGTGTACTAGGTTCGGAAGGAAATGGGGATGGACTGCCACTAGAGAAGAAATAAGTAAAATGTTCAGTGCCAACGGGCAGTCAAAGGGGATGCGAATAAGTCCAAATTTTTTTACAAGATGTGCCCTGGATAGATTGGCAGCAGTGGTTTCACATCTGACTGATGAACAAAGAGCTAGCTGCAGTTTGTGTAATGGGTTTTGGTTGTGTCATTTAGTTGAACTGTGGTAGATTGAAAAGGAAGCTTTGTGGTTGCGCTATTTAGCTCTTTATAAGTTCCATTTTGCTGAGAAGGGATCGTCTTCTGTATTGCTTTCAGAGCATGATTCTTTTTCTCGGAGGAAAAAGTTTAACATTGATGTTGATTGATATTAATTCGAAAAGAAAGGTGAACTATGAGTCTATGCAGCATTATCAGAAGAAGGGGGAAAAATCGAATAAACCTTCTAAAGGTATAATCATAGGTTATAGCTAGCTGAAGTTCAGATAAATTCAGATTGTACGTGTATTATAACTCTTAACTTGTTTACTAAGACTCTTAAACTGTTGGTTTTGTTTCAAACAAAGGGCATTTATATGACCAAGAAAGAGTGAAAACGATTATATCAGTGGAAGGATAAAGATCTATTAATCAGAATGATATCATTTCAAAGAATAGATGTTTTGATTATGGGATGACGCTATCTTTTGTTAAAGAAGATGTTTTATCATCTGAAAAGATATGTTCAAATACTGCTTTGGATGAAGATTTATAACCTGAATATTTCTCAGGAAATGTTAACAGTAGGTTGTTTATAAATATGTTTTTCCTTTGTTCATGATTTTATTTATTAATTTTTGACAACTTAAATTTGCTGTAATTACTTTGTCTTAAGGTTTTTGCAACTTTTCCGTCTTTATGGAGCAACATAAGAGACTAATTATTGGGTGTCAGCTTGTTTCTGATGAATTGAAAATGCTTAGGGAAAAATCAGAGGTTAACCATTTGAAAAATTATTTTTCTGAATCAAAAGAGAATTTTCTTGAAGTTCAAATCATAGTGGAGGATGTTAATAGAGATTTGGAGTGTGAAAAAGTTCGAGGTTATAAAATAAATAAAGAACGACAAATTGCTATTGAAAATAATGAAGAGTCATGAAGTCCGAGTTAGATGTTGTTCTTAAAGAAAGCAGAGATCTTAAAAGGCAACTTGAGGTTTGGAAACAGATGCAAATTTAGCTATCAAAGAAAAAGGTGATTCGGGTTTTTGCCCCACAGCATACTTTTGATAATGATTTTAATACCTCTCCTTGTATTTGAGCATGTTGAAAAGAACCACTGTTCCTTGCAGTCATAGAGAAGATCAATGTCCACTTTTCTCAACTACTGGATGACCTGGGTTTGTTCTCAATTGCCTTCAATGATGATTTGTTAAATTATTTAAAAATTTGTTGATATGTAGAGGCAGCTCTGTGGCCAGTTAGTTGATAGGATTGATACGTTTAGGTGTTTTCTAATTTTGAATGGTAATGAGGTGGAGGTTACCCTAATAGTTTTGGTTATATGATGGGATTAAAGGATGGAGGAAAGTATCTATATATTTAGAGATGTATCAACCAATGTCTGTATTATGCTATGATTATTAATAAAAACGTAGTGGACGTTTTAATTAATTTACAACGCACTCGTTTAGCGTAAAACTTGTTGGACATCACATTGCTATATTTCACTTTTTCTGTAATTGTAGTGCTTGATCGAACTTCATTTCAAGCCAATGGTTACTTAAGATTAGGAAGTATTGTATGGTGCAATAGTTGCACCACAGACGCTGCCAAAAGGCAAAATGAATACAAGGAAACCCTTATTCAATCGGGCCTTGTTTAGTATATGGGAGATGCAGCTTCAAGATGTGGTAGTTGGTTCATGTGTGCTCTGCAAGAATGGTTAATTACAAAGGCAGTTTAACTATTTCATACTTTGGGAAATATCAAGTGTGCCCTCAATATTGAAGCCTGCCTACAACTGGCTCATTGATGGGTTATGTAAATCCGGCAGACATCGAAATTGCAAGGGAACTTTTTCATGAATTGCTTCGTAAAGGCTTATCAACAGATCGATGTTGTAACATATAACATCATGATCTATGGGCTTCGTAATGATTTATTTTTTGATGTGGAAGCAAAGGGCGTGTCGCCTGATTTTGTCATATTTAATTCGCTTATGCACGGTGTAGTGATTTAACACCCCTTAAGACACAAGATGCTAAGCCACTGCCCAGGAGACTCAAGTTCTTGATCAAACAAGTTGCATAAGAAACCAAGATAAGATGTCTAGTATTCAACTCAAAACCAATACGCTCTAGATCTAATGATTAATATCAGTGCTTTCAACCTAAACTAGAAACAACTCACAATACACAAGAACAGAATATTACGTGGTTCAATTGTGCATTACATGCACAATTTACATCCACGGGAAAAGCCACAGGAAAAGCTTTATTGATGAATCAAGAAGACAAATACAGAACTTCTCAAGATGAGACTACAAGCATCAAGATTACACTCTCTCACTCTCTGATCTCTCTCTAAAGCTCTCTCTGAAAAACCACACACTTCCTCCCTCAGCAACCAGCTTTATACACCTGATGCTGAAACCCAGATTGCACAGGATCTGGACACGTGTGTAACGACATTAACAACTTTGATTCGTTTCTTCACGAGCTGGCTCACGTGCTTCACTTAAGTTTCTCCAAAACGACAGTTGCTGAGTCATTTAGCCTTTGAACTTTAAAAGCCACGTGTTGTACGTGACAAATGACTGAATCATTTGATCAAAACAAACTGTTTTGGGACTCTGAGTTTTGGATTCATTTCACTCAAGTCCACATTCTCCACCTTGAATCAAAAACTCCTTTTCCTACTTCCTTCTCCTTCTGCTTATCAACTTAAAGGCTGCTCAGACCAGCTAAGTCCAAGCATATATTGAACTTTGCTGAGGGAACTGCCTTAGTTAGCATATCTGCTGGATTCTCGTCTGTATGCACCTTGGCCATCTTCACAGCTCCTTTAGACACTTCGTTTCTGATGAAATGAAGCTTTATGTCTATATGTTTGGTTCTTTCATGGTGTGCAGGGTTCTTGCACAAATGAATGGCACTGGAACTGTCACAATGTATAGTCACTGACTTCTGCCTCACTCCTAATTCACCAAGCAGCCCCTGCAGCCATAAAGCTTCTTTTACAGCTTCTGTAGCAGCTGTATACTCAGCTTCTGTAGTTGAGAGAGCAACCACATGCTGCAGGGAAGCTTTCCAGTTAATAAGGCATCCTTCATACATAAACAGGAAGCCTGTGAGTGACCTCCTTCTATCCAAGTCTCCTGCATAGTCTGAATCAACAAACCCCAGCAGCCCATCACCTCTCCCTCTGGATCTTCCATATACTAGACCATGACTTAAAGAACCATTTAAGTACCTCATGATCCATCTAACAGCTCTCCAGTGTTCTCTCCCTGGTTGTGCCATATATCTGCTAACTACACTCACTGACTGGGATAGATCTGGTCGAGTGAGTACCATAGCATACATTAGACAACCTACAGCATTTGCATAAGGGACATTCTTCATATCAAGCTTCTCCTCATCAGTTTTTGGACACAACTGATTATTCAGCTTGGAGTGAGCTGCTAGGGGAGTTAGTACAGGCTTGGAATCCAGCATCTTGTAGGTTTCCAGAACCTTAGTCAAATATCTCTCTTGACTGAGAAATATTTCTCCCTTTGTTCTGTTTCTTTTAATTTCTACACCCAAAATCTTCTTAGCAGTCCCTAAGTCTTTCATGTCGAATTCTGAGTTCAACATAACCTTCAACTTTTCTATTTCATCCCTCCTTTTACAAGCTATCAGCATATCATCTACATAGAGGAGGAGATAGATGTAGTGATCATCTTCCAGCAGCCTGAAATATACACAGCAGTCATAGTTGCATCTCATGAATCCATTTGTTATCATGAACTCATCAAACCTGAGATACCATTGTCTTGGGGACTGCTTTAAACCATAAAGAGATTTCTTGAGTAGGCATACATGTCTAGGTTTCATGGAGTCCACATACCCCTCAGGTTGAGTCATGAAGATTTCTTCTTGGAGTCTTCCATGCAAAAATGCAGTCTTGACATCGAGTTGATCAAGTTCCATGTCTTGTACTGCAGTCAGAGCTAGAATTACCCTTATGGAGGCATGCCTGACAACTGGTGAGAACACCTCCTTGAAATCAACCCCTTCTTTTTGTGTATACCCTTTAGCCACCAGCCTGGCTTTGAATCTCTTTGGTTCATCTCCTGTCAAACCATCTTTAACTTTAAAGATCCATTTGCAGTCTACAACCCTCCTCTTATCAGGTTTCTTAACCAGTTCCCAGGTGTCATTTTTATAAAGGGACATAATTTCTTCATCCATGGCTTGCTGCCACTCTTTGCTAAACTTGCTTTGGACTGCTTCTTTGTAGATTTTTGGTTCATCTTCATCAATCTGATGTGCAGCTGCTAGAGCATATGAGATAAGGCCAGCATATCCATACCTTCTGGTCTGTTTGATTTGTCTCATGGCTCTATCTCTAGTTAGTTGGTAGTCTTGCTCATGTCCCTGAGACTCTTGTTCTTGTTGAGGAAGTTCTGGATCACCTGAGCTGTCAGTAACTCCACCTGAATCTCCAGCTTCCAGTGAGTCATCAGACTTAGAGAGCTCCACCTCAAACTGTTGCTTTTTACCAGTCTCAGTATCTTCCTTAGTTGGCTGTTGAGCTAACTTCTGATTTAGTAATTCTTTTTCATTAAAGGTCACATCCCTGCTTATTATGCATCTGGGTGGACTTAAGTCTGTGCACCAGATCTTATAGCCCTTCACTCCCTCTGGATATCCTATGAAGAAACCTTTCAAAGCCCTAGGAGCTAGCTTTCCTTGGCTTGTGTGAGCATAAGCTGGACAGCCAAATGCTCTCAGGTTCCCATAGTTAGCTGGTTGTCCTGTCCACCTCTCATAGGGTGTTTTGAAATCAATTGCTGTAGAGGGACTCAGGTTAACCAGATGACAAGCAGTTAAAAGTATTTCTGCCCACAAAGTCTTTGGAAGCTTGGATTGAACCAGCATACTCCTCACCCTCTCCATGAGTGTCCTGTTCATCCTTTCAGCTAACCCATTCTGCTGAGGTGTTAACCTCACTGTTTTATGCCTAGCTATTCCTTCCTTTGCACAGAAGCTATCAAACCTTTGATTACAGAATTCTAAACCATTGTCTGTTCTGAGTTTTTTAACCTTCTTACCACATTGATTTTCAACCAAGTTTTTCCATTCAAAGAACTTATCAAAAACTTGGTCTTTGCTCTTAAGAGTATAAACCCACACCCTCCTAGAGTAGTCATCTATAATGGATAAGAAGTAACTGTTACCACCTAGAGACACTTGTTGAGCAGGTCCCCATAAGTCAGAATGCACATATTCCAGCTTGTCATTTGACTTGTGTATTGACCTATTAAAACTAGCTCGAGTTGCCTTTCCTAAGACACAACTCTCACAGAATTCCAATTCACCAATCTTATCACCTTCTAGTAAACCTTGCTTATCTAATTCTTTAAGCCCTCTCACCCCAATGTGCCCCAACCTCAGATGCCATAGTCTGGTTTTATCAGTATTGGCATTTACTGACACCCCAACTTCACCAGTAACTACTTCCCCATCTAA
>NW_006262022.1:5060982-5149124 GCF_000493195.1 Citrus x clementina
CCTATGATCTTACACATGGCATTATTGCCCATCATAACTCTACCCCCATCCAAGTCATGATACTCAGTTAAGTAATTTTTATAAGGGCACATATGGAAAGTACAGCCAGAATCAAGCACCCATTTACCTCTGTCTTTGCTCTCTGTTGCTACACATACACCAGCAGATTCATATCCTTCCTCCTCTACAACAGCTGCATCACCATCCTTTCCCTTTTTCTGAAACTTCTTTTCTGGACAATCCTTCTTGAAATGCCCCTCTTTGTGACACAAGAAACATCTCAGATTCTTTTGCTTTTCTTTATTCTTTCCTTGCTTCTTTTTCTTCCATTCTGGTTTTGCTTTTACAGTTAACCCCTCTCCAGAGCCATTTCCAAGGCTTTCTTGCTTCCCTTGCAATTCTTTAGTGCTAAGAGCTGACTTCACTTCATCCAGTGACAATGTCTGCCTTCCATACATCAAAGCATCAATAAAGTGCTCGTATGACTTAGGCAAAGAACTTATCAGAAGCAAAGCTTTATCCTCATCTTCCAATGCTGCATCTATGGTTTCAAGAGTGTCACACACTTTATTAAACTCATCAAGATGTTCATCTAGAGATGAGCCTTCAAGCATTTTCAACGTGAACATCCTCTTCTTGATATACAACCTGTTGGCCAGGGATTTTTTCATGTAAATGCTCTCTAGTTTTGCCCATAGGTCAGCAACAGTAGGTTCTTTAGCTACTTCTCTTATCACATAATCTGCAAGACTCAAGATGATAGTTCCCTTGGCCTTCCTGTCAATCTCTGCCATCTGTTCTGGAGTTTTTGATGTAGAGATATCTTTCCCCTCCTTCTTGGTTACTGGTAGCAGGGCATCTCCAAGACCATGAGTTATTAGCACTGCTTCCATCTTCACCTTCCACATATTGAAGTCGTTTTTCCCATTGAACTTCTCGAGATCAACCTTGGTAGAAGTCATACTTGGATCTTGGACTTCAAGACTCCAGCTCTGATACCACGTGTAGTGATTTAACACCCCTTAAGACACAAGATGCTAAGCCACTGCCCAGGAGACTCAAGTTCTTGATCAAACAAGTTGCATAAGAAACCAAGATAAGATGTCTAGTATTCAACTCAAAACCAATACGCTCTAGATCTAATGATTAATATCAGTGCTTTCAACCTAAACTAGAAACAACTCACAATACACAAGAACAGAATATTACGTGGTTCAATTGTGCATTACATGCACAATTTACATCCACGGGAAAAGCCACAGGAAAAGCTTTATTGATGAATCAAGAAGACAAATACAGAACTTCTCAAGATGAGACTACAAGCATCAAGATTACACTCTCTCACTCTCTGATCTCTCTCTAAAGCTCTCTCTGAAAAACCACACACTTCCTCCCTCAGCAACCAGCTTTATACACCTGATGCTGAAACCCAGATTGCACAGGATCTGGACACGTGTGTAACGACATTAACAACTTTGATTCGTTTCTTCACGAGCTGGCTCACGTGCTTCACTTAAGTTTATCCAAAACGACAGAGGCTGAGTCGTTTAGCTTTTGAACTTAAAATCCTCATGCTGCACGTGACAGTTGACTGAAATCATTTGAACAAAACGAACCGTTTTGGGACTCTGAGTTTTCGATTCATTTCACTCAAGTCCACACACGGTTTCATCTGGAATAATGTGACATCTTGTGAAGCAGTTATTGAACTTCTTCACAAGATAAAGGCGAAAAATGTAATGCCAGATGCATCTATAGTTTCAATTGTTGAGGACTCGCTTGTAAAGAATGAAATTTAGTTTGAACTCGCTTCCGTCATTTCCTGTCCAAGAGTGAGAGAAGGAAGTTGATGAGTCGAATGTTAAACAGTAGCATGTGTTTTCATCTCTTTTATATTACTAAATATGAAGAAGGTGTGTTGCAGAGTTATGGCATGTTCACAGGTGCCGTTCATGGGCGTTCCATTAGATAAGTTTTAAGTCCGTCAACTTTTTGTTGTAAAATAACCTATTTATTACTAAATTCATGATTTTTCCTCCTACGATGTCTCTTTCTCATTAGCTGGAAATGCTAATTCTTTGAGCTCTTCTTCTTGTACGACCCATCTGTTCTCTAAAGTATACCAAATGGCATTTTATTTTTCTTCAGTTGAAAGGGTGCAAGCAAGGTTAATGTTGAAACTTTCTATTAGTAAATTTGTTGTGTCTACGTTATTGAACTTCCATTTTAAGATTTAGGCCAGCCTGACGTAATATCAGTGCACGAAATTGTATATACTGTGAAACTTAAATAGTCCTTAGCAGTTGAACTAACTACTACCATTTTGTACACGTGATCACCAACTTTATGTGCGTATTGATGCCAAGTTAATTATGCTATCATATTTTTCAATCTGTGTTCATCTGTTGTTTTAATGCTGATGCATTCATATCCACTAATGGGCTGTTCTTGCTCTTGCTCCGCAGCTTGTCCGTTAACAAGTAATGGCACAGCTTCTTTTCTCAGCTTCATGTCTTGTGTTGGATTCGCTCCAAGACATGAAGCTGAGAATTGTCTTTGCAAATCTCTTCATGAATTTCATTCCAGTGGGAAAAAAAAAAAAAATCATTTTGCTGTATTTTCTTTTCCTTGAATCATTTCAACCACACACTTTGCAACTGACTCAATAACTGAAGGTAACGAGCCACGGTCTTTAGCTATTTTGAACCCAGAACTGAATCTGAATGTAAGGCTTCAAATTCGGTAAAATGCGAAATCCACTTTCCGAGAAAATCTTTTAAGACCTTAATTTGCCGAAGGGGGAGTTAATAGCGCTACTCGATTATCAATACGGTCCACAATTACCAATTATTTTCACTCTCATAACCATAGCATCACCTAACGTATTTTCTTATATATGTTACCGGAAAATTAGTTAAAAAGTTTTTTTTTAAAAAAAAAAAACTTGGGCTCGTGATTAAATTTTCTAGAAGACCAAACTTGGGCACGTGATTATATTTTCTAGAAGACGCATTTCCAAATGCTGACCTTTGATTAAGAGGTAAAAATGAAATAAAATTGTATTAGTTTACGCTAAAATGATATAATGAAGATATAACGAAAGCTGGCAGTGAGTCAAGAATCAGAAAATTTTGCACCAACGATCAATCCCCGCTCAGCTTAGCCAATTGATTAGAGTAGACCTTAGAGGTAATTTTGTCTTATCTTTTATTGTACTTGATTGTGATACATCATTATTATGTAATCTCTTAAAAGTGGTGTTAGTGGCATTGCATTTATTAAAAAAGAAAATTTATATAAAAAGTTTAGTTCTTATTTAGACCTGTAGTCGATTGTTACATAATTACTTATTCGTGTTTAATCATTGAGTAATAATACACAGTGAGATTACTTTCAAGTGTTATCTCTTAATTAGTGATTAATGGTGTATTAAGTCTAAAATTAATTTGACAACTCAACTACTAAGGGGGGGCATTGCAGAAATCACAATGTGCTAATCATTGAGAATTTTTTTTAAAAATGAACAAAATTAGATTGAATAGTGCACAAATCCTTGATTAATTAACACGAAAAAGATTTGGGGTCTTCAAATGATTAGCCAGCAGTAAACAGGCAAATCCGTGTGTGTAAAGTGTAAATTGACCAGTAAAGGCACAGGCAGCAGGCGGGCAGGCGGGCGGGCTGGCTGGCTGGCAGTATCACGTTTTGAAGTTGAGAATTGATTCGTCCAATCACATCCCGCACTTCTCACGTAACATGTCAGACTTTTTGGTCAAAGTACGAGAAATTCGTGTGCCGGACACTTCCTTCCTTCGTCGGTCTGCCACCACATTTTTTTCCTTTTATTTATTTCGGGGCAAATTTCATTCCACCCCCAAATAAATTGACATTCTTCATTTTACGCTCAGTTTGTTGAAAACATTAACACCACCCCGTTACCGTTAAGAATGGTAGAAGACAAAACTCAAAAGGCTTTTCCTTGATGCACCCCACTTTGTCTATTTTTTTTTTTTTAAAACAAGGGTGTTTTGATGTTTTTAATAGGTTGGAAGGTCAATTGAAAATAGGTCAATTTTAATCTAAAATTTACCATTTATTTCACAATTTTTAATAATATTTTAGTACACAAAATTTATTTCTCATTATTTTCTTTATTTAAATATATCATAATTTCACCATTTAGGCTTGTAGTGCATCGGTTGACCGGAATAATATTAGCCGGTGATAAGTGCCTTCAGCCATTTCAAGCACCCATGTCAATTTTTTTTCTCATTTCTACAAAACTTAGAATAGGGATAGTTTTTTTTCCCCTAATATTATTAGTACGGGTAGTTTTTGAGCTAACTTTGATAGACTCTTGGATTGTACTATAAACATATATATATATTTAAATTTTAAGTAGATTCTAAATTGTAAAATATTTATGAATTATACTAACACAAGAAAAAGGTCAAAATTTCAGAATTTTGTAAAAAATAATCCATGGAAGATCAACTTTATCCCTTTTTTGTATCTAAATATTTCTTAGTATGAAGAGCAGAGTAGTTCAAGGATCATAATCATGAACTTCTTATCCATTAACAATCTTTTCGCTTTTATGATATAATGCTATTTATGAGTACCGTTATAGAGTGATCATTGACTTTTGACAGTCAAAAAAAGGTGGCTGGCTTTTAATTATTATCATCATGATAATGATGATGAGAATTGATTATGATAACACATTTATTGATTTTTTTTTCTAATTTTCAATATATTAATAAATCAAAGAAATATAAAAATTGACATATTGAAATCTATTTCCTAATATATATAAAAGTTGGTTTGGTTTGACACTAATGTGGACAATCCTCAACTTATAAATATAGAATTCGTATAACGCAGTCATTACATGATCTTTCACCGATCTCAAATGCTGACTTTATAAAAGTTTTATTTATTTATTTATAAATTATTTTGAAGTAAAGAGATAGAGATTTGGTGAGTTCTAATTTCGGTTATGTAAAGTTTGAGGAATATTTCTTTTTAGATTTGACTAATCATAACAATAATAGAAACCCCGGGATCCCCACCCCACTCTAGAGATAGTAGCGATTTGTCTTTGTGTGTTGATGGCCGAGTCTATTTTATGTGACGTGATTGGTTTTGAGAGGAACAACACACATGACCTTTTTTTTTTTCTTTTTTTTTATCTAGAATAAAATATTTCAACGGTATCATCAAAAGACTCTTTAAATAAAATTAATCTTTTTATTTGAAGAAGTACGTTAGCTTTTAAAATTTCAAAGACATTTTAATTAAAATTCTTTAAATGAAGAATTCTTCTCTCTTTAACATTATCAAATATTTTCTCCCTCCTCAATTTATATTTTACGACTTTTTATTGGAGAAAAAGAAGTGCTTTGATTATTATTTATTTTTCTTTTACAAAAATTATTTGATTAAAATAATATTAATTTATTTCTATTTTAAAAGTTTTTTGAAGATAGCATATTTTTTCACTCTTTTAATTTGTCACATAAATCAACAATTAGATATTCAAAAGATAAAATTAGCATAGATTTTGGCGATGGTCTAAGACTTTAAAGTTCTTGTTGTTTCTAGAAATTGCTAGTAGCTAATGCATTAGCTAAGTTTGATTTTGGTCCCCCCCCCCCCCTTTATACTTTAGAAGGAAAAGAATTCCAAACCTTTCAATTCTTTGCTTTGAATCGCTGACTTTGGCACTTTGCAATGCTTGCAATATATTTTATTTATATTTCTTACTTTTAAATCTTATTTTAACTTTTTACTTTATTTATGATTAAATTAATATTTTGTGATTGATATTTTCATTAATCTATTATTTGAATGCCACGATAGTTGTACAAAGAGTTCTATAAGGAGTTCACGCCTTTAACATCAATTAAAAACTCAATTTTGAGGTAATACAATATAATACTTTTTTAAAACCTCAATTTGGTTATGTTTTAATACATTTCAATCTTTTACCGCCCAACTTAATTTAATTAAAACGATTTCATACAATATTGGAATGTATACAAAACATATCCATATGTTGTAATCTTAATGTTCAGATGAGACGACACAATTCACATCAACTCAACTAATAAGTTATTAGAAAAAATAATAATATTATTAAAATTAATAATTATCAAATGCACATGAATTTAAATTTATAATTCTAGAATACACGCGACAATAATAGAAATTTCGAATTGAGTATCTCAATGTTAATAGACCATCAAGCTCATGAGTGATTTTAAAATAAATTTTTACCGAATTCTAAAAAAATTACAAAAATTCGAACTTCATTTTTTAATAAAATCATATAAAACAACCCAAGAAACATGCTCATAAGTCCTAACCAATAAAATTGTTAATAAACATGTCAAAAAATCATAGCAGAAAATTTTCAATTGTGTTCAATTTTTTTTTCCTTTTTAAGACTTCGTTTTCAATCACAATTAGCTAATCAGCCAAAGCCTTAAATGCTAATGTTCACACGTAATTAATGAAATTTGAAAAAGAGATATTCCCAGAAGTATACAACCGATGCTGTTCATTGGAGGTCCATGTCAACTAACGAATTACTAAAATCCCACACCACATAAATTTGTCACTAGATCTCACCTTCACAAAGATGGAAAATAAAATAAATAAAAGGATTATTATCATTTCACTATTTTAAAAATTGTAAAATATTTAATGACTATAAGAAATATCATTTCATATCATTTTACTATTAAAATTTTATAAAACCTTTCATTTTACTACTTTTTTTTATTAGGATTGTTAGTTGATTAGTTAATTGACTAATAAAATACTAATTTTAATCTTTATGGTAAAGTAGAGATATCAAATAATATATATAAAATTATTGTTAAGCCCTTAAATTGTTAAATAATAATTTTAATTATGAATTTACGAATAAAACTATTATTTAATAGTTTAAGGGTATAACATAATTTTTTTGTTTATAATTTGATACCTCTGTTTGTGTGTTTTACCTTAAAGAGAAAATTAATGTTTTACTAGTCAACTAACAGTCCTAACAAAAAAATAATAAAATGAAAGTTTTGACAAAGTTATAACAATAAAATGATAGAGAACAATATTTCTTGTAATTATTTGATATTTTATAATTTTTAAAGTAATGAAACAATAGTAGCCCTAAATAAAATTGGTGCCTACTATTTTTTAACTTTGTCTTCCAAATAAAGGTGCTTCTTTATTTGAATTTAATGGGTTTCTCCAAAATTCAGCTTACTCTTGTATTGATTTTCTTTATCCATTCCTTAATGTTCGCCCAACCAAATCTTATGTTTAAACAATTCACATGTTCGTTGATTAAGTGTGAAAAATTTTCGGTTGGCAGTTCCGAATTTTATGTTAGATTACTACTCTTAATAAGTTTGCAAAAGGTTAACCCAATCATATTTTATATCAAAACAATTCAGTTATTATTATTCATTGACTAAATGTGAAAGTTTTGTTTGGTTGTTTCAAAATTGTGCTAGAGTTGCGTACATAAAATATGTATATTTTTTAATGCCAAAAGAAAATTTTATTAAAATTCGAACGAAATTTATGACGAGACATATTTTAATATCACATATGATTATGATAAAATGGCTTAAAGCACATAAACAAGAATAAATTTGAGACCATACTTTTAAAATTAAAAAAATATCCATTTCTTCAAAAACATAGACCATACTTTCAATAGCACCATCATTAATTTTGAAAAAATAAAATATTATTTATTTAATAAATAAGGATTTTACTATAAAACTTTATTGAAATTTTATAATTGATCCGGTGTACTAATTTGATTAAAATCATACTGGCTTTCCTTATATGCCCTCGTAGGCTTGGCCGCCGAACTAATGGTTGGTAGGAGATGAAAAAATAATAATAATAATAAAAGAAAAAACCATTGCTCGACAACCACCGGAAACGACGTCGGCTTATGTACACTTCCGTTACAGATTTCCAAGTTCCATGCTCATCGTGCCGAGAAAGCCGCTTTCAAATTTCAGCCAACTCAACTTTGACTCTTCCAAAATTCCAAAATCACCCTAGCCCTTTCCAAATATTGAGTTGCAAATCCAATTCTTCGAGGGTGTTTTAGTCAGTTTGAACAAAAGAGGACCTAATCAAAGCAGATAGAGAAACTTATCGTCATTTAAGAATATTTAAACAATAGAGGGTCTAGATGTTATCTTTCGACTCTATATAAGTTTATGGCTCTCGACAGGAAATGGTGGTAGATGCACGGAGAGAGAGGGAGGTAGCAGAGCAAACGCAGCAAACAAAATAAAAATAAATATAAAAATTGATAATTTTTTGTTGATTTGATGTTTTGAACAGCCTCTCTCTCTCTCTGAATCCCATTCTTTTAATCCATCTACGTGTTTAACAATGGCTTCTGGTCGTTGTTACAGTTGCATCAACCCTCTCTAAACCCACCAACTCAAACTCCCAGTTCCAAAGCAAAGATTGTTTGCTGTTTTTTTTTTTTTAATCATCAAAAGATCCGTTCTTCATACGTACACCGATAGTTTGCACAGTTTATATATATCATATTGCTATACGAAAATACCCACCTCAAGAATCACTCTGTTTTGTTTAAAGTTTCAATCCGCCATGAGTACTATTAATGGTGGTGGTGTTCAGATCCGGCAGAGCAGGAGGCTGCCAGATTTTCTTCAGAGTGTGAATTTAAAGTATGTGAAGTTGGGTTATCACTACTTGATGACTCATCTTCTGACCCTTTTGTTAGTTCCTTTAATGGCTGTCATTATCATTGAGGCATCACAAATGAACCCAGATGACATTCACCAGTTGTGGCTCCATCTCAAGTATAATCTTGTCAGTGTCATTATTTGCTCGGCTGTTCTTGTTTTTGGATCCACTGTTTACATCATGAGTCGGCCCAGATCCATTTACTTGGTTGATTTTTCTTGTTACCGCCCTCCTTGTCATCTGCAAGTCAAATTTCATCAGTTCATGGAGCATTCGAGGCTGACTGGTGATTTTGATGAGTCTTCATTGGAGTTTCAGCGCAAGATTTTGGAAAGATCGGGACTTGGTGAAGAAACTTATGTGCCTGACGCTATGCATTATTTGCCACCTAGGCCTTCAATGGCCGCTGCTAGAGAGGAGGCAGAGCAGGTGATGTTTGGTGCTTTGGATAATTTATTTGCTAATACTAATGTCAAGCCTAAAGATATTGGTATTCTTGTCGTTAATTGTAGTTTGTTTAATCCTACACCTTCGTTATCTGCTATGATTGTTAATAAGTATAAGTTGAGGGGTAATATTAGGAGCTTTAATCTTGGTGGTATGGGGTGTAGTGCTGGGGTTATAGCTATTGATCTTGCTAAGGATATGCTGCAAGTACATAGAAATACTTATGCTGTTGTTGTCAGTACTGAAAATATTACTCAGAATTGGTATTTTGGGAACAAGAAGTCCATGTTGATACCCAATTGTTTGTTTAGAGTTGGGGGTTCCGCGGTTTTGCTATCAAATAAAGCCAAGGATAGGCGCCGGGCTAAGTATAAGCTTGTTCATGTAGTGAGGACACATAAAGGAGCTGATGATAATGCATTTAAGTGTGTTTATCAAGAACAAGACAATGCTGGAAAAACTGGGGTGTCCTTGTCGAAAGATTTAATGGCTATTGCTGGTATGGCCCTAAAGGCCAACATCACTACCTTAGGTCCCCTTGTTCTTCCTATAAGCGAGCAACTTCTCTTCTTTGCAACTTTGGTTGCCAAGAAGTTTTCTAATGCCAAAGTCAAGCCTTATATTCCTGATTTCAAGCTCGCTTTTGATCATTTTTGCATACATGCTGGAGGGAGAGCTGTGATTGACGAGCTTGAGAAGAATTTGCAGCTTCTCCCAGAACACGTTGAGGCATCTAGGATGACTTTACATCGGTTTGGTAACACATCATCAAGTTCAATTTGGTATGAGCTGGCTTACACTGAGGCAAAAGGTAGGATGCGAAGGGGGAACCGGGTTTGGCAGATTGCCTTTGGGAGTGGTTTCAAATGTAATAGTGCGGTCTGGCAGGCCCTTCGGAATGTGAAGCCCTCCCCTAATAGTCCGTGGGAAGATTGCATTGACAAGTATCCAGTGCAGACAGTTACATAACTTGACCATAATCTTTGGTTAGAGAGTATTAATATAGAGAAGGGTGTCTGGATAGATTAACTAAGTTATTATTGTTTCTTCTCTGTTGGCTTTCTATTTTTTCTTTTCTTATTGTTTTTCAAATTTTTTGGGTCACATTATGTGCTGTTCGGTCTTGTAGTCATACTGTTGTATTGTTTGCTCCAGTAACTTTGGTGGTATAAATTCTTGAACCTGGGGTCTTGTACTTTGATACTTTGGTGATATATGTGCTGAATTAATACAGGTATTTGTATTAATAAGATGTTTGCACTTCTTCAAGGACCTATAAGGTGCCCATGTAAATATATTCAATCCATTTTATCATTTGTGAACTTTGCCTAAAGTCATGTTCTGTAAACAAAGGCACTTTTATAGATACAACTGCTATAAATGACTCTAAAGTATGTTATTAATTGGATTTTCACCTTCTTTTCCCAATCAAGCATCTGTAAAGAAGGCACTTTTAATGATTCCCATTTCCAGATGGTTTCCCGATTCCCCTCTGAAACTGCCATTTAGCTTAGTCTTGGCCCTTAAGCAAGCCTTTTTTTTTTTTTTTTGGGGGGGGGGGGGGGGGGGAGAAAATATTTGGGTTAAATGCCCAACCGGTGGGACCCCGGCTTTTTGGGAAATTGATTTCCATTATAAAGCGCAAAAGTTTTTTTTTTTTGCATTTAAATTTTCAGAATTTCATGTTTTTTGAGGAATGCTTTGCCGTGAGGCAACACATGCTCACTCTGTTCTTACCCAATTTACTTACGCAATGAGAAGTGTTGGTCCTCAGATAATGTCATGTTTAATTGATGTTGAAAGATTAACTATCATCTTTAAGTCGATTACTTGAAATCATAGATCTGTGAGCATGACCTTCAATCATTCATTCATATCTACTTGGATTCTTATGTCTGTCATTGAATTTCTTTGCCTTACTAACATCGTTTTGTTATTCATCATATTTCTTCGAAGTTTCCTTTGTCGTCCTTGGCTATTTCCTTTCCTTAACTTAATAATTTAGATTTCTTGTCCATCATCCTAGCTACCGTACTCTTTGTTTTAACAAAATTTAGTACGGTTCTGGTGTATTGTTAACACTTGGAGTGTATCCTAAGGAAGCATTTTTGTCATTCATGCTCATTTTCTCTCAAGTCATTATAATTCTCATTGGCATTATTTGGAATGTGTCACAATCATATTCGCTATCTTGCATTGTTTCTTTACACTGCCTACATGATTTACTTCTGGCATAATTTCACTCCTTATTGGTAATCATTTTGGCGTCAATCGTTATCCAGAGGTAGAATGGATGCTTCTGAAATTTGTATTATTTGCATTTTTGTCAATGACTTGTTCAGATGGAATTATGGAAATACAGTTGTTTTTGCACGTTTTGGTGAGCTGCTCGAGCAAAATAATCGTTTAGCTTCTTCTCCATGAAGAAATCCCAATTTATGATTGTTGTAATTAGACCCTGTGGTTTTATCCATGTGATTTGTAATGTTGATGTTGCTTCCATTTACAAAATATTAAATTGATATTTACAAAGTTTTGGAAATTGGAGTCTTCAAATAATTTCTTCTAATCCAATTTTGACTAGCATGTGGTTGAATCGTTGAATATTCTGGAGTCGGAACTTTCGATGTTGAAGCTTTCCGTATTCAATAATATACGAGCTAGGCCACTCGGGTTCGAGTTGTTTCTCAATTTGAGATGAAGATAGTTTTCTCCCATTCGTAATATGATTAGAATGGACATCCATCGAATATTAAAGAGGGTTAAATATGAGTGGAGTAGATGTCTTTAAAATTTAAATTGTGCTATATAAGATTTTTAATTTATAAATTGATCCCAGTAATTATTTGATTTAAATATTAGTGTAGTAATTTCATAAAATATGAGTTATAATTTGAGTAAAAATCTGATATAATTAAAAAAAAAAGGACCAAATGAACAATATTGGATAAGTAATTTTTTTAAAAAATAATAACGACCTAAATTTTTTTTATATAAATTCATTTAATACATACCTCACTTGTAGGGTCTTGAAAATATTTATTGTAAAAAAATGCTGACGGCAATAAAAATCAAAGGTGGCGTTCTTTATTATTATTCTTGTCGTTTGGTCTAAATAGATGTGAATTAAATCTACATATTGATTTCCTAGACATCTGCAAATTATAATAAATAAATAAATTATTTGTTAAAACGTCACATTTAACTTTTAATGATGACTTTTTTGACACCAAAGTGATAAAAACAATTTCTAAAAGTGACAAAAATGTCATTCTTGATGTATTTAATAGACAAAATAATTCATCAAAACAAGTAATGTCAAGTAAGGATGACAATTCGGGTCAGGATTTATTTGTTCGGTTTGATTCAATGCGAATTAAATGGGTCTGAGTTTGAAAAAGTTAATTTATTTAATAAATGAGTGCATTCAAATTGATTTGCTAATTAAACAATTAGAATATGAGTTGAGAACATTGATTCATTTATTATCAAAATTCGATAAAAATTTTTATTATTCGTTTAATTAAATTATTTATTTAACATTAAATATTGATGAAAAAATTTTAAGGTTTGAAGGCTAATATAGTAATTATAAGTGATTATAATTTGTACTTTGTAGGGTGTTAAATTTATGGTCTTTTATATTTTATTTTACTTAATTTTTGTTTATTAATTATATTTTTGTAAATGAAGTTATATTCAATTTGATTTGTTATTGATTCGTTATATAATAAACATTATAAATGAATCCAAATTTGATTCGATTTGTTTATTAATTCTACTAAGTGAATTAAATGAATTAAACCAAATATTCGTTTAATGAATGAATCGAATTCGAATCCTAAAATTTTAATTTGTTTAATAAACGAATTAAATCCGAATCAACAGAATTTTGATTCAATTCATTTATCATTCGATTCAACTTCGATTCTTTTATTTATTTTGCACCCTTAATGTCAAGTATTATTCTTATGTTTTGGACACCGAAATAAAATCCTCGGAGAAATAAGGTTAACTATTTAATTTGGACTTTGTTCGTCATTTTAAAAAGTAAAAATGAAATAGCGCAGCACTTGCATGACTTTTGGGATCATGTGTTTTTCTTCGATTGGAAGATGTTGGGATAGTGATTCTGTTCATTGAACAAAATTTTATTTGCTTGTATATATATGTTGGGTTTTGATCATATGGGTGATAACTCTCTCTCTTTCTAAAGTTATTTTTTAATAAGAGAATTTTTACTTTAATAAAATTAGAGATAAACTAAAAAATAAGAAAAAATAAACACTTTAATTTAGTGTCTTTTATTATGTATTGTATTAAAATTTGTGTTTTTCTAACTTGTCTCCTATTATGTTAATCTAAAATCCTGACCAAACTAGAATTATAAATATGAATCAAATAACTAAAATAAGATAAATCTTAATAAAATTCTAAATATTAAATTGACTCAAATATTGTAATTTTTACTAAATTCTAACCCATATGCTTCCTACATCAGTCTCTTCCTTTTTCTTAAAAAAAAAGTGTTCTTAAATTTTCCTAAAAACAAAAGATTATCCAGAGGATGAAACTTGTAATGAAGGAGCCATTAATTTTGTAATACAAACATGTAGTAGTTTGCATAAACTTTTCCTGAAACTCAGTACCAAAATTTCAATTTCTTCTTGCTTTTAGTTATGGCTCTTCTAAAATATGCAAACTCATATGAAGAAGCCACAATAAGTTCTCTTAGCTTTCTCTATACTATGCTCAACTTTCTTTTTATTCAATTTTTTCTTTAAAGCTAAGTGCTCGTCTAGTACAACTTTCTTATCTTTGATGTACATACATAACTATATCAATAAACTCAAAAAGATTTTCTTTAGTAAACTCGCTTAGGTTCAACTTCAATTGGCAAGATCATATCAACTTTATCATCTCCGTGAACAATTATTGTCTCTTCAACTTAAGTTTCTTGCACAATTTCAATCATAATATTATTAGATATAAAAATCAAATCAAGAATAGATTCTACCTTATCCTTGGAATTTGTAGGTGTCGTCGTGAGCTAGCATGAGCTGTTGGCATGTGCTGTCAATTATAGAATTGATTTTGTAATTACGTCCGGGAATCTTTTAGTTGATCACTCTTGTATTTAAATATAGAAACAATTTATTTCTTCCTTTTTTAGGATGTAATTAGCTTCATATATTGCCTCTGATTTGGAGAAGAATATACGACAGAATTATTTTCTGCATTGAAACCTTTCTTTGACATGGTATCAGAGCAGGTTCCTTATCAAGAGAATTTGTGTTGACAACCGAATATTTTCTTTTTCTTTTTTTTCTCTCGAAATTCGTATTCGTATTCTGAATATTCACCGTTGTTGTGAACTTTCACAGGCGTATCAATGGATATTATCCCACCACCAGCACCACAAGTTGTTGTTCATCAAGACAACTCGGCATTTCCAACTGGAATCACTCTAGATGAGACCAACTACTCATTATGGTCTCAACTCATGGAGATGCGGATTAGTGCTCGCAACAAAGCTGGTTATCTTACTGGAGAAACGAAGAAACCAGCACCTGGAGATCCTAATCTTGGATCATGGATTACTGAAAATCAAAGAGTCAAGAGTTGGTTGATTGACTCAATGAGTCCATCGTTGATGCAACGATTTATTCGTCTCCCTACAGCCAAAGATATATGGGAGGCTGTATCAAAAACCTTCTATGACGGAACTGATGAAACCTGTATTTTTGAGCTGAACCAGAGATCTTTCTCTACCAAACAGGATGGGCGACCATTGCCAACGTATTACAATGAACTGGTTGCCATTTTTCAGGAAATCGATCATAGGACTACCACTCAAGAAGGCACAGTCGAAGGGGTGTTACAGCTGCATTCTGCAATGGCTAGGCTTCGAGTTCATATTTTTCTAAGTGGCCTCGACTCAGAGTTTGAACAGGTTCGTGGAGAAATATTGCGAAAAGACCCAAAACTTGATTTAGAAAGCACATATGCTTATGTTAGAAGGGATTACCAACAGAGACAAACAATGGGAGGCTCTCATTTAATTTCGGAGAACCTTGCCATGCTGGCCAGTCAAAACCGAAATGGATATTCGAAAAATCGAGGCAATCAATCATCCAGCAAAGTTAACAACCTTGTGTGCACTCACTGCGGAGAAAAAGGTCATTCACAACAACGCTGCTATGAAATCATTGGCTATCCAGATTGGTGGGATTTCTCAAAGAAGCCCCGTAAGAAAATATCTGGGAAGGCTAATGTGACAGCAGCAAAGGATGAAGAACAACCATCCCCTTCAGCAAATGTTGCCCACCCAGGTATTATTGGTAAGACATCTGTATGTTCTGTAACTTCTAAGAATAGAATGTGGATTATTGATACAGGTGCATCTGAGCATATGACCAGAGATTCTAGCCAATTAAAATCTGTTCTTCCCTCTTTTCAATCTGTTATCTCCACTGCAAACGGTAGTACTTCTCCTATTATTGGGGAAGGGTCTATTACCCTGAGTAATACTCTTACATTAGATACAGTTCTTGTTGTCCCATCCCTTGAATATAATCTTTTGTCGGTTAGCCAAATTACCTCCACACTTGCTTGCACTGTAACGTTTTGGCCCACTTTTTGTGTTTTTCAGGACATTCTAACTCGGAAGATTCTTGGTTATGGTGTTAGACGGGGTAAACTCTATTACTTGGAATTGACAGAAAATGAGGGACCAAATATCAGTCAGGCAAATCAAGCTTCTAATAAAGATAGAACTCAGGCAAATGTTTGGTTATGGCATCGTAGATTAGGACACATTTCTTTTGGTTATCTCAAAAAATTACAGCCTCATCTTTTTTCAACTCTAAATGATTTGAATTTTCATTGTGACATTTGTGAGATGGCTAAAAGCCATCGTACTTCTTATTTACCAAGTTTAAATAAAAGTCTAGAACCTTTTGTGGTGATTCATTCCGATGTTTGGGGTCCTGCAAAAGTTGCTTCTCTTTCTAAAGCTCGTTTTTTTGTGACATTTATTGATGAATGTACTAGAATGATTTGGGTGTCTTTACTTATAAAAAAAAGCGATGTATGTCTAGCCTTTCAAGAATTTCACAAAATGGTAAGTACTCAATATCAAAAGCAGATTCGTGTACTTCAATCTGACAATGGTACTGAGTATATGGATGCCTCTCTTGGCAAGTTTTTAAACATTCATGGAATTCGTCATCAGACCTCATGCACTTACACCCCACAACAAAACGGGCTGGCTGAGAGGAAAAATAGACAGATTTTAGAGGTGGTTCGTGCTTCTCTTTTTGGCATGAACATGCCTCGGTTTTATTGGGGAGAAGCTGTAAAATCTGCAGCTTATATCATTAATCGAACCCCCTCACGAGTGCTAGATTTTCAAACTCCCCAACAAAAAATGCAATCCTTACTCTCCATTCCTCATCTTCCTAATCTTGAACCCCGAATATTTGGTTGTATTGTTTATGCTCACATTCCAAAAAGTTTACGAACTAAACTTGATCCATGTGCCAAACGCTGTGTTTTTATTGGCTATTCTGATCTTCAAAAAGGTTATAGGTGCTATGATCCACACACAAAAAAATTACAGGTAACTTTGGATGTCTCTTTTCATGAATTAGAACCTTATTATTCAGGGGGAATCTCTTACCATTCCCTCCAGGGGGAGAGTTTGTGTGAAGAGAATGGTCAAAGGGAAAATGAAGGAGGAGATGAATTTGTAGAATTAGAGCACATGGTCGAAAAACTTCAAAACGGTGATGGAAATGAGGTTCAACAAGGGTGTGATAACATGACTGAAACCGAATGTGATCCCTCCTATTTTCTGGACATGTCTGAAGCACAATCAAGGCCACTAGAGCTACCCATGTCTACACCATTAACTGAAGAATTAACCGAAAGTGTTCCTCCTCAGGTAATTTCAAATCCATTGTCTAATGAGTCTAATGAACCTTTTTTTTCTGTAGAAGACATGAATCCTAGATATCCACAAAGGTTAAATAGAGGAATTCCAAAGAAACAATATGAACCTGATCCCAAATCCAAAATAAAATACCCAATCAGTAACTACATGTCATCTCATAGGTTATGTGAATCATATGCACTTACTATTAATCAATTATCCACTATATCTATTCCTAGTAGTGTACAGGATGCTTTGGAGGATCCAAAATGGACTAAGGCGATGAATGAAGAGATGGAAGCTCTACAAAAAAATGCCACTTGGGAATTGGTTTCACTACCTAAGGGAAGGAAAACAATTGGATGTAGATGGGTATTCACAGTAAAACTCAGAGCGGATGGAAGCATTGATAGGTATAAAGCGAGACTAGTGGCAAAGGGATATACACAAAGGTATGGAATAGATTACCAAGACACTTTCGCACCAGTAGCCAAGATAAATACCATTCGTATTATTATTTCTATAGCAGCAAATCGAGATTGGCCCTTGAAACAGTTCGATGTCAAAAATGCTTTTCTCAATGGAGATTTAGAAGAAGAAGTTTATATGGAGCTACCTCCTGGTGTCAAACATAGTTCTATGCGTAGGAATGAAGTATGTAAGCTGAAGAAGTCCTTGTACGGACTAAAACAATCACCTAGGGCATGGTTTGGGAGGTTTTCAGCGACAATGAAAGCTGCTGGTTATAAACAAAGTAATTCAGACCATACTTTGTTTATAAAACACAAAGGTGGAAAAGTGACGGTGTTAATAGTGTATGTTGATGATATGGTGTTAACAGGGGATGATTTATCTGAAATGAAAGCACTACAAGAACATTTGGCTGCTGAATTCGAAATGAAAGATCTTGGGCAACTTAAATACTTCTTGGGGATTGAGGTAGCAAGATCGAAAAGTGGAATTTTTCTTTCACAACGAAAATACGTGTTAGATCTCCTCACTGAAACTGGTATGCTTGATTGTAAACCAGCTGAAACGCCTATGGAGATGAATCACAAGCTCGGGATTTTACCAAATCAAACTCCAACTGATAAGGGTCGTTATCAACGGCTAGTTGGGAGGTTAATCTATTTATCCCACACAAGGCCAGACATAACATATGCCGTAAGTATAGTAAGCCAATTCATGCATTCACCAAGTGAAGAACATATGGATGCAGTCTATCGAATTCTGAGATATTTGAAGTGTGCTCCTGGAAAAGGTTTATTGTTCTCAAAAAATAATGTCTCAAACATTGAAGGATATACGGACTCTGATTGGGCAGGTGACCAGACAACAAGAAGATCGACCTCAGGTTATTTTACATTTGTTGAAGGCAATCTCGTCACTTGGAGAAGCAAGAAGCAGAAGGTTGTAGCAAGATCAAGTGCCGAAGCGGAATTTCGTGGAATGGCACAAGGTGTGTGTGAGATGTTATGGATCAAGAACATACTGAAAGATTTGGGGATTGATTATGCAAAACCCATGAATCTTAAATGTGATAATAAAGCAGCCATAGAGATTGCCCAGAATCCTGTACAACATGATCGCACAAAACATGTTGAAGTAAATCGTCATTTCATCAAGGAGAAGCTTGACGAGAAAACTATACAGTTCCCATTTGTTCAATCTGGAGATCAGTTGGCTGACATACTCACAAAAGCAGTATCAGGAAGGGTGTTTCATGATATAATTGACAAGTTGGGCATGATAGATATCTATGCTCCAACTTGAGGGGGAGTGTCGTCGTGAGCTAGCATGAGCTGTTGGCATGTGCTGTCAATTATAGAATTGATTTTGTAATTACGTCCAGGAATCTTTTAGTTGATCACTCTTGTATTTAAATATAGAAACAATTTATTTCTTCCTTTTTTAGGATGTAATTAGCTTCATATATTGCCTCTGATTTGGAGAAGAATATACGACAGAATTATTTTCTGCATTGAAACCTTTCTTTGACAGTAGGCTCATTTGAAATCTCCTTAATAGAAGCTTTTTTTCATTTTCTCCCATGATGAAACTGGTAAAGATTGCTCTTCTGCACTAACATCTTCAACTCTGGAATCTTGGATAAACTCAATGGTTGAATCTTGAACGATCAATATATCTTCAGTAACTTTAGAATCTTCAATCACAATATCTTCTTTCGTTTGTGAGTTATGATTTTTATTTGCATAAGAAGGTTGCTTTTCGACATTAGGATCCTTTGGTGAGGAGAAGTCCATGATAGGATCTTACTTCGATGATGAACTCTCATGCTATAGTTTTAGTGGAATGAATTTATTGGACTCTTGATCTTCTCTTTTTCGGTTCTCACAATGCTCGTACATTCATTCAAATCTTTTTAATGCTTACTTTCTCTTTATTTGCATTTCAGCTTCTAAAGAAATTTAATTACATCTCAATATATTCATGACTATCAATAATTTATAACAAAACTCATTCTTTAATATCATTATGTAATCCTCTCACAAATCTTGAAATTGCATTTTTGTCATGTTTAGAAATATTCAAACGATGATGATAACTTCAAAGTTGAGATTTATAAATTGAAAGAAATTTGTGCCTTGTTGGCACTAATCGAATTTACAGTGGATTGTCTGAAAATATTCTAGAGAAATAAAATAAGCTTTTATCTTTTTTTTTTCCATGCTCTACCAGGTCTAATTTTGTCACTCTCATGTCGAATTTTTGTTGCTGGTAAGTTTGTGCACCATTATGATGCACGTTCCATTTATTTAGAGGACACATACTTGACATTTTATCCTCTGAAATATTTTTAAGATTATTTTAAATTTTAATGATCCAATTGAAAATATTCCTAGGATTAATAAATCCATCATAATAGAAAATATCATTGTTATCTTCTCTATATCTCATTGTATCATTTTTTTTCTCATCCACCTTTTTTTATATTAATTACAAGATAAATCTTAATAAGATACTAAATATTAAATTTACTTAAATATTATAATTTCTAATATATTCTATCCTATATACTTTTTGCATCAGCAGCAACGTAACCAACCATATATATATGAACAACAACTGAGGGTGGGTAGTATCTGTTCTTGGTTTTGAACCAAAACTGCATGGAATTGAAACTGATCTATTCCTCAAAACTTAAATTGAATATAACCCAAATTTTAAAACTGAATCGAACCAAATGAATTATTTCAGTTCGGTTTGGTTCGGTTCTTTGGTTTAGTAAGGATTGGTTATGTTCGGTTTTGTTTTGTTTTTTTCCAATGTGGATGTTACAGTGATAATTTTCATATCTAATAATTGAACTTTACAGTTTTCATTTTATTCATCTTATTTTCTTTTACATTTTCATCCTCACCTTACGTGTAGTTTATATTAAAAAAAAAAAATACTACACACAACTCACATAATTTAAACGTTAGTTACAAATTTTAAATCCACAATAGCCCCATAAAAAAAACAAAAACTAAGCACCACAATATCACAAATTAAAATCAACTCTAAATTTTCATTGCCATTTGCATTTGCCATTTTCATTACCTACATCAAAGTAAGCCAAGCATAAAAAATTAAACTAAAAAATAAACTTAAATTTAAATAAAACAATTAATTTTAGAAAAATGTCTAAAGAAATAGCTCAAGGAACAAGACTACATACAACTTCTAGTTGTACTTCTTGTTTCCTTGAAGAGGTGAGTTGTTCAACTAATTTTCCCAAGACTTCAAATTCAATCATCCACCATTGTTTGCAAACTTGTCTAGGCTTAACGACAATCATCTAAACAACAATATGCTTGTTGGAGAAAAATCAGTTTTTTAAATTTTTTATAAAAACTTTTAGGACCGATCTTATACAATATATAGGAATACGTAATCTAGAAATCGTACCTTGAAAATTTGAGAAGATGAACAATCTTTACTTTTTCTGCTGAAGTGATTTAGGCTCCCAGATCACGATCTGTCACAACTACTCTTGTTAGATCACGATTCGCCATCAAATAATCTTCTAGGTTATAACTCAGGTTTGATTTACACTTGATGTGTGGGCGCCTTTATCACCACTAAAAACAACTAGCAGGAGAAAATTTTTCTCTCAAAATTAGAGAGAAAAAAAAACTTTTTCTCTGATCTGCATAATGTAGTCTCTTTCTTTTGGGAGAAAATAAACGCTTTTATATCTCTATTTAGTGGAAACCCTAGACTCCATATTTTAATATTTTAATTCTATTAAATTAAATTTGATTTAAATTAAAAAATAATAAGCCACAAGTAACGTTACTTGTTCTTGTGTTTTAAGGGTCCACCTTGTAAAATAACACAAGACCCCTTACACACAAGCATATTATATGGAGTCTCCCACTAAATAATATATTTATGCTTTTAACCCAAATAACTAGTTATCTTGCTTATTAATCCAATAGTGGTGTAGTCAATTAAATGAGTTAACCAGAGGATCTTTTGGGTACATACAATAGTGGCTACAATAATTAGGCCTGTAATTAAACTAACCCAATTATTTAATTTCAAATCTACTCCACTAAAATATTGGAATTGACCTCCATAATTGTATGCTATCTAGGATAGTGTACTCGAATAATAATTCGACCAATGCCATATTGATTTCTTTACTGCACAATCATTTATACCACATCATTAATTAAATCGATATCTCAACTGTCCAATCAATTTAATTATATCTTATTCCTTGATACTTACTAGTTTTCTCTAATGATCATTTTCAACATACTAAATATGTTGACATACTCTGGCCAGAGAATTCTATGATCAAGTGCTGAAAACCCATTGAGAGATGTGTTGTACAAATTCTATATTGTTAATCTATAACTTCAATACTCATAATTACTCCCACCAAGATACCAAGTAATCTGGACTACAAGTATGTGTCGTGCCCATTAGTAACTCAAATGGAATAACAATTACAATTATCAAATCATAATTAACTTAAGATTAAGATTACAGTAAAATCAATGCCTATGAAATTTAATAAGTCTGACAGTTATTACAAAGTTAATTAAATCTCATATATGATCCTGTTCAATATAGTCGTAGTACATCAATAAATTCATACATGATTAAGACAAATAATTCAATGAATTCATTACAGTATATACCTAAATAAAGTGTCTAACTTTATTTATCAATTGCGAACTAAATTTATTTAATCATAAGATAACTTGTATTTATATCTTCTGTAAATTCACACGGTGATCGCATAAATATATATAATATGATTAAATGGAATTTAATCAAAATATTAACGCAATTAGGATATTTGAATAAAGTATCTCATTTATTTTATTAATCAAAAAAATTATTTATTACAATTAAATAAACACATATGCTTTTAAAGAGCATATTTTCCCAACAATCACCTACCAGCTCTCAAAGCATATTTGACATCTCATGCATGCCCATGGATTCTAAGTGCAAGTTAAAAGGTTTCCCAGGTATGACCTTAGTAAAAGGATCTACCAAGTTTTGCTGTGACGCAATCTAAGTAACCTCCATATCACCTCTCTGCACTATATCCCTTATAAGATGATACTTCATCTCAATATGTTTTTGTTTCTTGTGGTTCTTTGGTTCCTTAGATTGAGCTACCACACCACTATTATCGCAAAATAGTTTAAGGGGTGCAGTTACAGTAGGTACCACCTCAAGATCTTGTAGGAACTTGCGGAGCCATACATCTTCTTTTGCAGTTTCGGATGCAACCACATATTCAGCTTCAGTTGTGGAGTCTGCGATACAAGATTGTTTCACACTCCTCCAACTAATAGCTCCACTTCCCAATATAAACACATAGCCGGAAGTTGATTTTCTAGAATCCTTATCTGACATAAAGTCAGAATCAGTATAACCCGTTGGAATGAGTTCATCACCAGAATATAAGAGCATATAATTTTTAGTTCTTTTCATATACTTCATTATATGCTTGACTGCAGTCTAGTGTTTAGGTCCATGATTAGATTGATAGCTACTAACCATCCCTACCGCAAAATTGATGTCTGGCCTAGTACAAAGCATGACATACATGAGACTTCTCACAGCTTCTGCATAGGCAACTCGTCTCATTCTCTCTATCTCTTCAGATGTTTTAGGTGATTAATCCTTAAAGAATGTAATTCTTTGTCTGAATGGTAATAAACCAATCTTGAAAATTTTCATGCTAAATCTAGCCAATATCTTATCGATATAGACCGCTTGAGACAATGTTAAAGTTTTATTCTTCCGGTCCTGTAGTAAGTTGATACCAAGAATATAACTTACCTCTCCCAGGTCTTTCATATCAAATTTTTTTGCTAACCAACTCTTTATTGTAGTCAATACTCGTATATCGTTTCCAATTAGGAGAATATCGTCTATATAAAGAACTAGAAATGCTACAAATTTTCCTTGAATTTTCTTGTAAACACATGGTTCATCAATGTTTTGAATGAATCCAAACGATTTAATTGCTTGATCAAATCTGATGTTCCATGACCGGGATGCTTGCTTCAATCCATAAATGGATCTCTGTAACTTACATACTATGTGTTCTTGGCCTTTATGTATGAATCCATCTGGTTGCTGCATGTAGATGTCTTCTTCAAGATGCCCGTTAAGAAAGGCAGTCTTGACATTCATTTGCTAAATTTCATAATCTAGCACTGCAGCAATAGAGAGCAGAATCCTGATGGATTTAAGCATAGCAACCGAAGAAAATGTTTCCTCATAATCGATTCACTCTTTCTGAGTAAACCCTTTGGCTACTAATCTTGCTTTAAATGTTTCCACCATTCCGTCTACTCCTTTTTTTCTCTTGTAAATACACTTGCACCCTATAGGTTTTATCTCATTTGGTGCCTCTACAAGTTCCCAGACTTTATTGGAATACATAGATTCTATTTCTTGATTCATGTCCTTTTTTCCAAAATTCAACATCTCTATCTATTAGAGCTTCGTTGTAGCTAGTGGGATCTTGAACATATTCATTTGAGATAGCCGTATAGGTTTCTCCCAATAACATGTATCTCGCAGGTAACCTAGTTACCCTCCCACTACGATGAAGTTCTAAAAGTGCTGGTTGTTCAGGGATAATCCTATGTTGATCAGTTGGTTGTTACTGTTCTTTATGTTCTGTAACAGATGTTGAAAGCTGAGCATCAACCTGATCATCTGACAGTTATTCAAGTATTACCTTACTCTTAGGTTTGAAGTTATTCATATAGTCTTCCTCGAGGGAAGAGAAATGTGTGCTCACGATCACTTTCTTATCTTGAGGACTACAAAATAAACCTTATTCCTTTGGGATACCCCACAAACATACAAATCTCAAAACGTGAATCCATTTTGTCTGCCTTTGATTTCAGCACATGTGCTGGTGATCCTAAAATACAGACATGTCGTAAACTTGGTTTGCGACCTGACCATAATTCTATTGGGGTTTTAGGCACTGATTTAGATGGAACTAAGTTCAAGAGGTAAACTACAGTTTTCAGTACTAGTCCATAAAAAGAGATTGCTAATGACGAATAACTAAGCATAAATCTCACCATATCCAAAAGAGTTCTATTTCTCATTTCAGCTACCCCATTTTATTGTGGTGTTCCTGAGGCAGTCAACTGAGATATAATCTCATTTTCAACCAGATACTCTTTGATATCTCCTGAGAAAAATTCATCACCTCGATCAGATCGAAGTTTCTTTATGTTTTTATCTAATTATTGTTGTGCAAATTTTAATGAACTCGCAAGCGCACGAATCTATTGTAGTATAGTTCAATGGTGACGAGTGTCGATCCCACGAAGAGGTGGATTTTAATTATATGTAGAATTAATTTTGTAAATGGGTGATTGGATTTGTGGTGGAAATGATTTGGAATATGCTAAAACTTAAATTAAAATGGCGAGAATAAATTCTAAAATTAGAATTGAAATGGCGAGAATAAATTGAAGAGAATTCTATTGAAGTGACGTACTTGGGTATCTGGATCCGTATCAACATGCATCATGGGCTAAATAATCCTTATTAATGCCAATTAAATCATGAGGGGGGAATCCACACCTCATGAACCACGCTCTAATCAATATGGTGCTAAGGGCTTATCGTGCCAAATAATAATAACCTTATACTAGAGAGCCGGTGTAACCAAGGCGGTATCTAGACAAGATCAGTATTATTTGTCGACGATAAGTCAAATCATCCACAAAAACTAGAGGGGAAAAGAAAATAAATTTACCAAATAAAGCCCATGACACATGTTGAGACTTCACCTTCAACCCAAGCTTGAAAGGAAATTAGCTACTCATAATTGAACTAGGGGCAAAATGGGAATTTATTAAAATACAAAGAAAATACAAGATGGAGAAGGAATTATAGAAAATGGATCCCAAAAATGGATTCAGAGATATCAAATTAGGGGGGAGAGGCCCCCTTTTTATAGATACATGGAGTAAATCATGGCCATCGGATTAAAAACAGTTTGGACGCTCAGGATTGCGCCACGTCATCAGTCAACAGTCCACGGTTTGACCACGCGGATGAACAGTAACACGGTTTGACTCGGATGAACAGTAACGCGGTTTGACTCGGATGAACAGTAACGCGGTTTGGTTGAAAATAATCCTGTGTGATGCATGTACCGTACGCGAGATTTTTCATCCACTGATATGCTGCCACGTCACCATCAACAGTACATAAGAATTTTAGCCCAACAGGATCGTGACACCTCATCAGTCAATGCCACGTCATCGATCAATGCCACGTCATCGATCCGTCTATGTGAACAGTGTCGTGAACAGTAACGTAGACAGTACCGTATACATGAATAGTACCGTATATGTGAATAGTGTCATTTTTTCTTTTATGCTCCTCCTAAGGTTTTCGACCGTCCTGAGTTCAAAAGTGATGTCCGTTTTGCCGTCTGATCTCTCCTTTATTGTGAAATGACTATAATGCCCCTAAAATACATGAAATACTTAATTAAAATAACACACACGTAATTACATCACAAGAAGGTTAAATACATAAAAGTAAGGGTTGTTAGTAAGACTTGAAATGTAAAATGACGGTTTTCTCCTTTATAAATATGCATTTTCTAACACTCAACAATTATTTTTTTGTCTCAGCCCTATACTCTCTGAATTTCTCAAGAGCTTCAGACTTGTGACGTATTAGATAAATATAGCTGTATCTCGAGTAATCATTAGTGAAAGTGATGAAATACTCATAACCTCCTCGAGCTTGTACATGCATAGCCTCTAGTACATTAAATGTGACTTGCTGATCATTTACTCTCATGATCAACTCTCTTTTCTGTACATCTATCAGTCATTTTCCCCTCTAAACATGATTCACAGAGTGACAATAATTCATTTTCTAATGGACTCAAGAGCCCATCTTTGATCATTCTCTGTATTATATTTTGATTTATATGACCCAAGCGTAAATCCCAGAGGTAACATTGGTTGGAAAAAAATGTTTCTTTGCTTAGATAAATGTGTATGCTCATCATTATTGATCACCGTGTCATGCATATAATGGATCATTGGACTTAAATGATATAAATTATCTTCCAATGTACCAGAACAAATAAGTCTCTTATTATAAAAAATAGAAACAGAGGATCCAAAATTTACAGTGTACCATTGTTTTGACAAACAAGCTACTGAAATTAAATTCCTCTTAATGTCTAGAACATAAAGACAATTATTCAAAATTAAAGTCTCATTATTAAAAGATAATAAAACAGATCCAGTTTTCACTGCTGACATGAACTGTCCTGTCCGTAATTGCAGCTTGACGCTTCCTTCACTTATTTTTCTGGTTTCCTGAAACCAATAAAGTGAATTACAAATATGATTAGTTGCTCCTGAATCCAACACCTAAGTGTCAATAGGATTCTGAATTAAACAGGCCTCAATTACAAAAAAGATTTCCCTTACCTGATTTCACAATCTTAGGGCAATCCTTTTTGCAATGACATTTCTGTCCACACTTGAAGCATTTTTCTTTCGGCTTGCCATCTTGGTTGGTAGACAGTCTCTTTTTCCCAGCTTTCTTTTTACCTTTGCCTTTCGGCTTAGGTCTAGAAGAAGAACATTTTTCAGTAATATTTATGCTTCCCAGAGATTTCTCAGCATGATAGATCTCTTCAGTAGAATGGAGTTCATTCATCAATTCAGTTAAGGTCATGTTTCTTTTGTTCATGCTATAATTGATCTTAAACTCCTTGAATGTTTCTGGCAAAAATTCTAGCACCATGTCAATCTTTGAGTTATCATCGATTTGTGCTCCCTGAATTTCAGCCTCATTCAAATAGTCCATCATTTTAAGGACATGATCACGAACTCTTGTGTCTTTCCCCATTTTACTATTCATAATTCCTTTCAGCGCTGCTTGTCTCGCGGAGCGAGTACTCTGCCTGAACATCTGTTGGAGACTATCCATTATTTCAGTGGCAGTCTCAAAGTTTTGATGTTTGGTCTGTAGAATATTAGAAATCGAGGCTAAAATGTAGCATTTTATCATTTCATTAGCCTTTTGCCATTTCTCATAAAGCCTTATTTAATTTTTATGAGCATCTTCTGCTGGAACTGGAGGACACGGCTAGGTTAAGACATATTTATAATTTTCAGCAGTCAGGACAATGAATAGATTTCTTTTCCAATTTATATAGTTCTCTCCAGTGAGTTTGTTTTGACTCAGAATAATAGTAAGTAGGCTCAGGGAAGACATTTTCTGAAAAATAAAACATCAATGCATAAATAATTTGAAATAATATTCACAATAAGTGAAAAAAAATGCATAAAACCATAAATGCATTTTAATTTATTGTAATGATAATCTAGTACCGCTTTGACAAGCTATCCGTTGGGGAAATCATGTTTACACTTACTAGACCCAATTACCTATTGGATTATTTACTTTCATGTAGAGACATGATAAATAATTATCGTTATCCTTTTGGGCCTAAATTTGTTAACATAGCTTTGTTGGAAAGGTTAATAACAAATTTTAGTTGAGTGTATAACCATTGTTTCAATTTACGTATTTTTCATATCAATAGTCACTGTTGGGGTGAACAATTAATTGAAAAATATTTCAATTTTATCTTTGAAAAATTTCATCAAATAAAATATCTAATATATATACCATCCGTAGGGAGCATCACCGTATCATGAAGTCGAGATATATATATATATATAATTTTATTATTGAACTAACAATAGAGCCCGTGGGAAAAATTATCTTAAATTTTTCCTCTCCTACTCAATATTTTAAAATTGGTTTTTCTTTTTTAAAACATACATATTGTTAATTGTATGCTTCTTATAATATTGTCTAGATGATATCCAATATTATTAAGCATACACAAATTACAAACAATATAACGAGATTCATAATATATGAATGACATGTATCATTATGCATAGAGTGGCACTACCTACTCTATATAACATGTTATCATGGCATATTATCATCCAAAACATAACATATAGAAAAATAATTAATTAATCTTAATTCATGGCTTTCCTAAAATAAAAAAATACATTAACCCTAAGCCTAATCTTCATTGGGCTTCTTGTCAATATTCATCTTTTCATAGGCTTGTGTTTGTTAATGGATTAAGGGAAATTGAGCTTTTAAATTTATTATTGGTCCAATTTTAATTTTGAAAGGAAATAAATAATAATTTATTTTATTTTTTTATAAAATAAAACTTTTGGACCAAAAATAAATTTAATATGTTAAATTTATCTATGCATTTTAATCCATTAAGCTCAATTTCAATTGGGCCTAAAACTAGGATTCATTAAGCCCAAAACTATTTTTGGACTTAAAAGCATAACATAAACATTTTCTGCCCATAAGAAAAATTATGAAACTATAAGGACCTCCATGATAAAAACCATGAAACCCTAAAATCATATTTTTCTTTTTTATTCTTCCCCAGCCGCCATCTCCACAAAACACCAGCTGCCGTTCACCCATCTCCATCACCGATTTGACCATCGTTGCCACGTCGGGAAGCCACCAAATGACGCCTTCCGCCAGCCGCAAACGTCCGCAAGCTTCCAGCCCCCGCCCGCAAGCTTCTAGCCTCCGTGCGCTTGCTGTTGGCCTCGCACGCGTGCTTGTTGCGGGCAACGTTGCAGCGCACACTGCTGGCAGCGTGCTGCCTACATTGTGTGTTGCCTGCAACGCGCGGACTGCTGTGCGCGCTGTTGGCATGCACGTTACTGGTCGCATGCTTCTCTTCGCGCGCTGCTTGTTGGTCATCGCTAAAATTTCCAGCAATTCCTTCAATTCGTCGTTGTGTGATTATTTCCAGTGATTTACAAATTTCCTACGCTACTTTTGGCTTACAAAATTTCTATAGCAGTAAACTAAATCAAGAGGGAAACATGGTGATAATAAACGGGATCAGGCTATGGTGCAACTGTGGTACCGTGCCACAGTTGCATCCAGCCGCTGGATGCACTTGGATTGGTGGGGTTCACTAGCATCCAACGGCTGGATGCAACTGTGACACGGTACCACAGTTGCACCACATGTTTCCCCTAATAAACGACCCCTCTTATTACAGATCCAAAGGAAAAATACAGCAGAGAATCTAATTATGACTTAAGACAAACCAAAATATGCTTTATTTATATATTAAACAAATAATATATATTTGAATAAATTGTGCCACTCTAATACATAAATTTCAAAATTGATTTCATACGAAATTCTTATATATTAATATGAGATGGCTCTGATACCAATTGTTAGAGAAAAATCAGTTTTTTAAATTTTTTATAAAATTTTTAGGACCGATCTCATACAATATATAGGAATACGTAATCTGGAAATCGTATCTTGAAAATCTGAGAAGATGAACAATCTTTACTTTTTTCGCTGAAGTGATTTAGGCTCCCAAATCACGATCTGTCACCACCACTCATGTTAGATCACGATCCGCCACCAAATAATCTTCCAGGTTATGACTCAGGTTTGATTGTACTTGACATGTGGGCGTCTTTATCACCACTAAAAGCAACTAGCAGGAGAAAATTTTTCTCTCAAAATTAGAGAGAAAAAAAAACTTTTTCGCTGATCTGTATAATGTGGCCTCTCTCTTTTGGGAGAAAATAAGCTCTTTTATATCTCTATTTAGTGGAAACCCTTGGCTCCATATTTTAATATTTTAATTTTATTAAATCAAATTTGATTTAAATTAAAAAATAATAAGCCACAAGTAACATTACTTGTTCTTGTGTTTTAAGGGCCCACCTCTTAAAATGACACAAGGCCCCTTACACACAAGCATATTATATGGAGTCTCCCACTAAATAATATATTTAGGCTTTTAACCCAAATAACTAGTTATCTTGCTTATTAATCCAGTAGTAGTGCAGTCAATTAAATGAGTTAACCTAGGGATCATTTGGGTACATACAATGGTGGCTACAATAATTAGGCATGTAATTAAAATAACCCAATTCTTTAATTCCAAATATACTACACTAAAAGATTGGAATTGACCTCCATAGTTGTATGCTGTTTAGGATAGTGTACTCGAATAATAATTCGACCCATGCCACATTGATTTTTTTACAACACAATCCTTTGTACGACATCATTAATTAAATCAATATCTCAACTGTCTAATCAATTTAATTACATCTTATTCCTTGATACTTACTGGTTTTCTCTAATGATCATGAGACTTTTTAGAATAATTTTTAGAATCCCAATTGAATAATTTTCAACACACTCTGGCCAGAGAATTCTATTATCAAATGTCGAAAACCCATCAAAAGATGTGTTGTACAAATTCTATATTGTTAATCTATAACTCCAATACTTATAATTGCTCCCACCAAGATACCGGGTAATCTTGATTACAAGTATGTGTTGTGTCCATTGGTAACTCAAATGGAATAATAATTACAATCATGAAATCATAATTAACTCAAGATTAAGATTACAGTAAAATCAATGCCTATAAGATTTAATAAGTCTGACAATTATTACAAAGTTAATTAAATATCATATGTGATCATGTTCAATGTAGTCGTACTACATCAATAAATTCATACATGATTAAGATAAATCATTCAATGAATTCATTATAGTCTATACCTAAATAAAGTGCCCAACTTTATTTATCAACTGCGAACTAAATTTATTTAATCATAAGATAACTTGTATTTATGTCTTCTGTGAATCCACATGGTGATCATATAAATACATATAATATGATTAAATGGACTTTAATCAAAATATTAACGCAATTAAGATATTTGAATAAAATACCTCATTTATTTTATTAATCAGAAAAATTATTTATTACAATTAAATAAGCAATATACTTTTAAAGAACATATTTTCCCAACAATGCTTACATATAAATCAACATAAATCAAATAGAAACTTTGGATATGTAGTAAATTTGACAAGAATCATACTCGTATTCTTTGCTTGGCATTTTTCCCAGGCCATAATTCAAATTGTTTAGTTTCATCATGTTCCTTGACACCCTGTTGGAAGACAACATAAAGTTACAATGCAATGATAATTCAGCAAAACAAAAATAGAACACAACTACAATCTATCAAAAAGAAATCAATCTCATTGCCTAAGCTAATAACAGCTCCATAAATCCACTAACAACTGCAAAAATTAAAATATTGTTTTTACTATTTTTTTCCCAAATACATTATTAGGTAACATATGAATGATGATGGATAAAAAAATACAATCAACACAACTAAAAAAGATATAGTACAAAAGTTAGACATGAATCTATTAATCCAAAATTAAAAAAATAATTAAGGAAATAAATTTAAAGAACAGTAAATAAATAAAAAATACAATCAACGCTCCTAAAAAAATTGCTACAAAATTAAAATTAAACCAAAAAAATTAATTAAAAAAATTTAAGTAACGATAAATAGAAAAACATAGTCAAAACAACTCACTTTCTCTGGCACGACAACAATAGCTGAGTGAGATTGCGTCATCACCTGTTGGTGATTGGTTGACGCAACGGATTAAGGTGACGAGTTGGCTAAATCTCCATTAGTGCTACGAACTAGCTAGCCTGATTAAGAATTCCTATTATTATTATTCCCATATGTATGTCAGTGTAATTTTATTTTCTAAGATAATCTCTGTCTACTGGACCGATTAAAGTTAGCTCTTCTCTTCTATTTACTACCGATATTTTAGTCTCATCTGGATAAACATATAAACGACTATTTATTTTTGACATCAAACCTTCATTATATAATCTTTTCTTTCTAATTTGTTCAAATACTTTTTCTAATAATTTATATGAATCTTGTTCATCTATTATGTCTTCAGTTCTTTCTATAATTTCTTTAACTTTACTAGAAAACAATAATGATTTTCGAAGCAGATAATGATCTTCTAAGCCTTTCTGCCATATTTATGTCTATTCTACTATTTCTTACCAAGTCCATTGTTTTTTAATATTACTTTAGGTCCTAAAAGATCTTTAATGTCTATTGTTTTTCATGCTAGAATTGGTCCACTTAAATTTAGCTTTCTACTCTCTTGGTTAATATGTCTAGTTCTTTATCTAAATTGTCTAATGAGTTATTGAGTTCGAAGTTTGACACTGATTATTTATTCTTTCTAAAAGTTTAGAAATTATTTTCTAATTTATTGAGTATATTGTCTAGATCTTCTAACTTATTCTTGATTTTGACTAATAATTTAATAATAGTATTGACTTCTGCTTGCTGGATAATATTACTTTCTTGACTAAAATCTTTATAGCTATAACCTACTGGATTTAAATGTGGGATTTTAAGTTTTAACTCTGCTATAGATTCTATTAATAATTTGTCTGAAGTCATCCACTAACTATTATCTTTATTGCATCTAATTGTATTTATAGATCTCTTTGTGCAAATTTAATATTTTCTATTTCTACCTTTAAAATTTCTACAAGATCTTTAATTTCTAATTCTACTGGATTCGGTGTTTTTATGTCTAATAATTGAATTAATTCTATTATCTCTTTCTTGTAGGGAATTTTTTAACCTTACTATTAAAATCTGCTAATAATTCCTTAATATTAATCTAAATTTCTTCTTAATGTATTAATATTACTAGTCATGAAGAAATTTTCTAGTCCTAGTACCAGCTCTTTTAGCTTTTCAATATTAACTTCAAAGTGTTGTCCTAGGTTGATTAACAAGTCTACTATAAAATTTTGTTGACTATTACTAGTATGTGGAATATGTTTATATTGATTTTCTAAGTGTTCTATATTACAACTAATTTTTATCCTTTCTATCAAATTTAATTTTTTGTTTTCTATGATGGCTAATTTTTAAATCTAAATAGTCTAATCTCTGAAAATTCATAAACTAATTTTCTAAATCTTCATTTTATTTCTAATTTTTAATGCTAAATTCTCATACTTGTCTAATAATTTTGTTTGCTTGTTAATATTATAATATTGTACATTATACTTTCTAAAGTTGAATATAGGAAAATTTATAAAAGCATAATGTTTAATATTTATTTTTCTTTCTATTTCAGGAGGTAAATGAGATGTGTAATCTACTGGAAACTTTATATTACCTAGTCTTTCTTCTAATAAAGTGTCAAAATGTAATTGTTCACTATTAATTTTTGCCACTTTTGTTTCTACAATTTCTAAAGCATGTTCTAAAATTTTTATATATAAGGGTTTCTATCCAAGTATTAGAATCTTTTTCGAAAACAGCAAATGGATTTTTTATAGAATTTTTCAAGATTTTGGTCAAATTTAGTTTAAAACTAATGAATTAATTAATTGGTTTAAAACTAAAAGAACACAAAGAAAAAATTACTATACAACATTATTACCAGTAATAGATTATGTTAAAGGTAGGATTAGAGAATACTGTGAAGAAGAAAAACATAGACATCAATTAAAATTACAATTTAGAAAAATGTGTATAGACATGACAGAAGTTCCAACATTAGGCTGTAATTATTCTAGCCATTTTAGACATAAGAAACATAGAAAGCATAGGAAGAGATATAGTCAAAATAAGCAACCTTATAGGTATAACAGTGAAAAATTCTATAAAAAGATCTTTAAATATAATTTTAATAAACAAAAAGGCCGAAAGACATTCAAAAAGGGTAAACGAGTATATAAAAGGAATAAAACTTGTAAATGTTTTTTGTGTGGAAAAGAAGGACATATTAAGCCACATTACCCTGATAGTGATAGTATATGTATAATCAGTAGTAGTGAATCAAACACTAGTAGCAATTCAGATTTAGAACGAAATTTCGAAATAGAATCGGATGTAGAACTTAATGTCTAGAAACTTGCACATCATTTTTTGGTAAAAATTGTACAGCGTGTAATAAAAAATTTGAATTAGGATATATAGACACAAACACAAGAAAAATATTTTGTAATAATTGTAAAGATATGGAACAAGACAATAGTACAATAGAAATAAATAGAGCAGGTAGTGAACTAATAAATATAGATGTAGAGTTATAATTTAAAAAAAGAAACAATTTATACTAAAGTAATGATAGACACAGATGCAAACAAATATATTATACATGATAGCTTAGTACCTAAAGAAAATATGAATAAACTTAGAAATTCAGTAAATATTTGACAATTTAATGGCGAACTAATGCAGATTACAGAATGTATAAATAATATACCCATAGGAATAAATGGTGAAACACATATTTTACCACAAACATTTATTTCTAATAAAAAAGTAGGATATAAATTTTTTCTATGATTAAACTTTATATTAGGAAATAATGCTAGTATATTAATAACTCCAAACTGAGTAAATTTCTTTAAAAAATCAATAGATATTCAACCTAAATATGAAACACACATTTTGCCATACGAAAAGAAAACTTTAATGATAGAAAAAGATGTAGATATAGAATTTTTTTTTTATTCTTTATTAGAAGAAGAAAAAGTAGAAAATGCAAATTAGAACTAGACAATAATAGTAGGCTAGAATTAGAAAATGACGTGCATGAAGTAGAAATCTTAGATGAAGAAGAAATAGACAAGTATTTAGAAGATGAAATAAATGTCAAAAAGGATGTAGAGTGCTTAGAATGTGAAAAATGACCTGAAGAAATTAGGAAAAAAGTAGAAGAATTAGAAATAATAGAAATAATAGGTAATAATCCAATTAAAAAGGATAATAAGGAAATATATAAATTAGAAATAAAATCTCGATATAACAATAAAAATACAAGATTTATCTTATGGTTTAGAAGAGAGAAAAGAATTTAAAATGCAAATCAATGAATTATTAGAATTAAAAGTCATTAGAAATAGTACCCATAGACATAGAAGTCCCGCATTTATTGTAAATAATCATAGGGAACAAAAACAAGGTAAAAGTAGAATGGCAATTAATTATAAAAGATTAAATGATAATAATTTAGATAATAGTTATAAGATACCTAATAAAGATGAATTAGTAAATTGTATATAGAATGCTAAATATCTTTTTAAATTTGATTGTAAAAGTGGTTTTTGGCAAATACGACTCCATGAAGAATCTGTTCAATGACAAGTTTTAGTTGTTCAGAAAGACATTTTGAGTGGTTGGTAATACCATTTGAACTAAAAAACACCCCACAAGTTTTTCAAGTTAGAATGGATAGAATACTAAAACCCTTTTCAAAATTCTATATAGTTTATATATATCATATTTTAGTTTTTAGCCAGAATAAATTTATGCATATTACTCATTTACATAAGATTTTAGATTGCTTTAAGAATAATAATATAGTCATCTCTAAAAGGAAAATTGAATTATTAAAATAAAAATACATATTTTAGGATTAACAATAGATAGAGGAACAATAAAATTACAACTACTTATAGTTAGCAAAATATTAAAATTTTCAAATAAGATAGAAGATACTAAAGAACCACAAAAATTTTTAGAATTATTAAATTACAATAGGAGATTCATACCAAATCTTAGTACATTAATAAGAGCTTTATATAATAAATTAAGTAAAAATGGGCCAAAGTATTTTAATAATGAAGATATAAAATTAATTTAAAAACTTAAAGAAATAGTTAGAAATTTCCAACCCTTAGCATTACCCATAGACCATTATTATAAAATTATACCAACAAATGCCAGTAGCTTAGGATAGGCAGGAATATTAATCCCAAAGCCCCATAAAGATAGTTCGAAAGATAAAGAGGAAATAGTAATGTATACTAGTGGTAAATTTACAGAGACAGAAGATAGAAAATCAAGTACAAAATTAGAAATTTTAGGAATAATAAATTCTTTAAATTTATTTCATTTGTATATACAAAATGACACATTTTGCAATAAGAACATAATGTAATAATATCATAGAATTTTATAACAAAGTACAAAAAAATATATTTTATTAGCAATAGATGGATATACTTTTTAGAAGTAACAAATTGTAGAGGATAAAAAGCGAAATTTGAACATGTAGTAGGTAAAGATAGTATTTTAACTAATATTCTTTCAAGACTAATTAATTAATAATTATTTTGCAGGAATGGAGCGATATATGAATTTCGGTCCAATTAAACTTAGATAGTTCCCATCAGGAACAAATTTAAGGTTTAAAAGTAAATTTCAGTTATTAAACAGTCAACAATGCATTCTAGACAATTTGTGGTGTTGCAATAACTTACAAGATAAATTAAAAGTAGCCAATGCACTTGATTAGTATTAAAATTGTTTAATTATCAAGCGATAATAATGTTATTTTGTGCTTATGTTATAATTTATATTTGTATTTATGCAATATATTAGAAATTATTAATTATGTATTAAAAATATCTAATTTTATGTATTTTTGTGTGTTTATTAGGTAAAATATTAATTTTACATAATTCGAGAGTCCAAACAGATAAACGGAGGTCAAATTTGGATTTCAGAGGTTCGAAAACTTTAAGATCAGTCAAGATCGGCTTAAAATTAGGCTTGCGTAAAACAAATTGACTTTTTCTGTTGACCGAACACTGATTGGATGATGAAATGAACTTACAATAGATATGAGTGCGTAGGATAGCTGGCAATTTTAACTAAATCTCAACCGTTCATGATTCAATAGTCATGCTTGTGCCACGTGGCAATGGTTGGTGAAGCAAGTTTTAGGATCCGAATCTTTGTAGTCAGGTTGACCTGATCCACCCATTAACCCGCCAAATCTCAACTGTTCTTTGGCCAAATCGGACGAGTCAAACGATGCCACGTGTGATGTTGACTTTTGAAATTTGACCAGCTGTTGGATTGTGATCTAATGGTCGTGAGGAGCGCATACATGAAGCTTATGATGGACTGCAAAACACTATATTATCAATTTATTTTTCTATAAATAGAGCCTCATTTTTATGTTTTTAATCATCTCTTTACATCTCTCTTCTTCTCAAATTCTCTCCATCTCCCTGTAATCTTGATTTTCAGGTGTGTTTTTAATATTTTGTATAATTATTTTTATAAATAAAGTTCATTTTATTTTTAATTTTAGTTGTTTTTATTACTTTTAATTATAAGTAATTTAATTTTAATAATTCTTTTTATTTCAATTATGCTTAACTAAATAATAATAGTTAGGGTGAGGTGAAACTATTAGGAAATAAATATGATTTAATCAAATTTTATTTTTTATTTTATAAATTAAATTATTTTCTATTTAATTTTATACATATTTTATATTTTGAAATTTTGATTTATTGTAGACAAACAAAGAAATTTTGGCACAATAAATTCTTAATATCTTAATATAAGGTATGGTAAAATGGAATTTTGACTTATTGTAGACAAATTAAATTTTGGCACAATAAATAATTAATCCATCATAAAATTAAAGGAAAAATAATAATAATTTATATAATTAATCTTTTGGGTAATAAATCTAAAAGAAATGGCAAAAAAATTTTATTAAGTTTTGGGAAATTATCAGTCATATACCCTTAAATGACACCAATATCAAACGTGTTACAACACTTTTCACTTATATCACTCGTATACCTTAAGTTGACAAAAGAGTTCTGGCGTCCACCTTTTCGTTTACTACCGTTAAGAACTTAACATAATTTGAGCAAAATGACTATTTTACCCTTTAAACTCAAAATGAGGTAAAAAAATAAATTTGCCTTGAAAATTAATGTAAATTTTCAATACACAATTTTTTTTATTTTGTTATTAACAATACATTTTTTTATAAAAAAAATATGAATTATTAATGGTACATATTATTAACAATTATCCATAAAAATATTCATCTTATACCATAAAAAATTAGTAACAACATATTATTTACAATTACACATATTATACCATAAAAAATTCAAGTTGGAGCTTGGAGGAGTAGATCTTCAATAATTTAGGTTAAATTTTGGAGGAGTAGATTCAGTTGTAAAGTAGCCTTTTTTTTTAGCAATTATTAACAATTATCTAATAAATGGGATGACATGTCATTTTTATCAAAATATATCATATGACATGTCGTTTTTTACTAGGTAAATAGGATGACATGTCGTTTTTAAAAAAAGACTAGATTACCCTTATGATGTCAGTACTCACAAACGGCAGTTAACGAATTGGTGCACAACAGAAGTGTTTTGTCAACTTAGGGTATACGAGTGATACACTTGAAAAGTGTTGTAACACGTTTGATACTGGTGTCATTTAAGGGTATATGACTGATAATTTCCCTTAAGTTTTATTTACTACTAAGAGTGGATCCACAACCCTAACTAGTTCAATTTCATAGTTTCATTTAAATTAAGTTGTTTATATTTAAGTTCTAATTTCAATTTTTAGATAAAATAAAATAAACAAATTAAATATTTTATTTATGGATCGACTTCGGACTCACCAAGCTGTGATATAACAAGATACTCTTATACTTGGGAGTTAAAAATTACTTTTAAGTTGTGTCAGCACTCATGCATTACTTTAGACATATTAATGAACATGTAGATAGTAATCACTTTACATTTTTCATATTAGTTAGAGGTAGACAACTAGGCATTTATAGTTAGTGGAGTGAGGTAGTTGATTTAATAATCAATTATCTTGATCCATACTATAGAGGTTTTTATACATTTTATGAAGCTATAAAATTTCCTAGACAAACATTAAGATCAAATTATCATGTTAGCCATTTAATAAATCCGCTAAACAGTGCACACCATCATCTAAACAATTAAATAATACTTTAGACAGTGCATCAACATCATCATCATCAATACATTTTTGCAGCCATTATGAGGTCATGACACGTACAGTTAGAAAGCTTAATGATACTAGATATCATTTAGACAATGAAGTAAATGCATGTAAACAGAGAATAATTGCATTAAAAAGTGCTAATATAGAATTAATTAGATGGCTCACGCTTCAAAATAAAAGTCATAATTTAGACACTCAACATCATAATAGACTGAATAAACAAACAATAATAAGAAAGGAATGGGATGAACTTAAGAAATGGAATTCTCTTTTTCCAAAGAGGCAATATTCACTCCCAACACATCTAATTCAAAAAATTAGACAAGAAGCACCAAAAATATCCACAATTAAGTAAATATATATTATAAAGTTCTTAATTGATCCCTTGTGCAAATATTAAAAGTTAATATTAATGGTTTAACTATCATATGGGAAACTCAGTATAAAACTGAGAATGTAAATTGCCCTAAAGAAGATCCCTTGTGTATATCAGTTCCTTTAGAAAGATTTGCCTACCAATGCCACTTTGTTTATAGTATAACATCAGCCTGTATAGATTTAGCCAGACATGAACCCCTAGAAATTCAATACAAAAATGGAAAAATAGTTTTAACACCAACCTTATTATTAGACTATGGCCTATTAGGACAAGCAATATTTTCATACCCATACCAAATAAATCCATTTGGTAGAAAAATAGCCACCGTTGTCTTAAACACCTTTGCCAATATAAATAACCTACTTGTAGAATTAATCATAGATAGTAAACCACCAAAGTTTGATGGGTCTGGAATTATACTAGCCTAGCATAAAATAATAGTCATGTTTCATAAATTTAGACCTTTAATTTATGGAACATAATTTTCCTAGCCCTGTAAACAGTGTAGTATAGAAGAATAGCTTAAGCGTTGGACTAGTAAAGTAATAGGTAGACAGTTCCATTGGAGTCTCTTTGAGTTTGAAGAATATATCCTGATAATTGAATATGCAACCCAAAAAAATATACTCAAGGCATCCACTCCTAGAAGTACCATTCTTCACCAAAACCAAATATAAAATTGATTGAGTACTACGCTAAAGAATTCAAAGCAGAAATTCGAGCTTAGAAAGAACAACAAGAATTGACTCAACGGTGGGATGATTTGGGAAGTGAAGAAGCGCAAACAACATAAAAAACGTCATGGGCAATTAGTCAGCAATAGACAGCTAGTATTAGTTAGAAGTTAAAGAAGTCAGAATCAAGTGTTTTTACAAATGACCTTCTTTTACTCACTTCTAAGTCATAAAATTACGGGTGGTGGATTTAATGAAGTGTGAGCAACGACAGTGGAAAAAGAAAGTGGCATTGGTGTTTGAGAGCCGACTGTCAAGAGAGAACATAGAAGAGTGAGAGTGACGAAATCAAACTACAATCTCTAGAGTTAGAAACAAACCTATTGATATTTTTTGAACGTTTGAATTTTTTTTTGGTATATTAAACCATCTGATATCAAGATCACAATGGGCTCCGACGAATCCAGATTCGAGCCGGATAGAACCACTAGGGCTGTAAAATTCTCACAACAAGTATTTAACGCAACTGCATTCGTAAGTTCCAAACCAAGAACCTTGATTAAATTAAAATAACTCCATATTAGCTAATCTACGTACTTGTTGATTTTAACAAGTGCATGAAGTATCCATGAAATGTATTTTTATTTTTTTTAAAGGTAAGGGGAGGTGGGCAAGCCCAAATATAATTTTTGCCCCTCTTACCACCCCCAAGAATCGAACCCGGGTTTCGATAGAGACTACAATTTCACTGCAACCCGACCACACAACCCGACCACACCCTTGGGCAGATTATTTTAGCCGAAGCAAACAAAAACCAATTGATTCTTAAAAAAAGAAACTCATTTGATTTTTATCTTTCTAATCGAACCGAATGGTCACTTCTATCATCAACAGCCATATGAGGATTTAATTTGAGGATTTGACTACCTTACAATGTAAGGGACATTCTCTCATAATTTGAAATGTAGATCTCATTTGAACCCACAGTGAGTATAAAGAACTGTACCTTACAGTCATTGTAAGGTAGCAGCACCCTTAATTTAAATCAACCCACTGCCGGTAGTTCCCAAGCAAGCTGACAGGTTCAGAATTGCAAAACTCATCCTCTGTCAAGTCTCTAAACAAGTCTGACACTATCCCCAATAATGCAACTGTCCATTTCTTGCCTGGGCCCCAAATCTCCCACTAGAACCATCAAATTCAACTCACGTGCTGCTGCCAGCTACAGTATTCCAAAAAATCCCAGAGACTACCAACTGACCACTCAACATAACTTTATCAAAATTGAGAAAGCTGCCACACCACCTTAGCACAATCACATAAAACCAACAATATAAAATAGTTTCACCAGAATCAACACATAATTTACACCGTCAATAAACACCAACTTAATTGAAGGAACATAATCCACGCACATGGGCGACGCGCGACGCGTCTAAGTATTGTCCACCTATATTATTGACTCTGATTTTTAAATGATAGGATTTTGATAGAATTAGTCTAAATATCAATGTTTTTGTTTTTCTTAAATTATGCTCGAGTAAGGACCCATCTCTAACAAAAAAATAGAATCACGTGTGATCTACGACATGAATTTAATATTTGTGATTGAAATTAATACCCCAAGATAAAACTAATAAATCACAATCACAGTAAATCTAAGAGCCTCATCAGAATTATCTTCAAAGAAAAAAAAAAGGGTCCCTGAAATATTAATGTAATAGGCCACCTTTCCACCAAAAGGGTCAATAGAATGAGCTTTCGTTCCCCCATGGTTTGCTTCCATTCCATGAGATCTGGGTTTCAGTCTCTATGAACATCTTTTTTTTTTGTTTTTCCTCTCTTCCCCCTCTAGAAGGAATAGCTCTTCCTTAAATGAGAATAGATTTATCTTAAATTGGTTTTAACACATATCCTAAAATAGGCTTAAACTTTGCCTCAAAATGAGTCCATACATTTTGGTTGCGCCTATAGTAAAACTGATTTAAGCTACTGAATTACTGATCTCGTTAGTTAACTAATTAAAATATTACCTTTTTTTTAATAAAAGAAAACTGAGTTTTTTTTTTTAATTTTTTACAATCTCAGAAGAGTAATGCCACATTTCTCAAGTAGTTTTCCAACAGTAATTTTCATCTGAAATATGGAGTTTTTTTTACTCCGTCCTACCTTCCAATGAATAGATGCGAACACCATCTCACTTACGACCATTTATAAGAGTTGGTACCATTCATTTTACAAGGGCTTGTATATTGTACTTATCTTCACCCTTTTTTTATCAAATCACCCATCACTTCTTCGTTATATATGCAACAAACCGAAAAATTAACAAAGAAAAAGAAAGCAACAATGGTGAACATAATCACAGTATACAAGCTCTTGTTGCATGGCCTGATGAAGCTAGTAGGGATGACACAAAAAACAATAGATATAGAGCCAGGCACAATTTTAAACATCTGGGTTCCGAAAAAAGCAACAGAAAAACACGCTGTTGTGTTTCTTCATGCCTTTGGATTTGATGGTATCTTAACATGGCAATTCCAGGTGCTTGCACTAGCCAAAACCTATGCAGTTTACGTGCCGGATTTTCTCTTCTTCGGCGGCTCCATCACCGACAGGTCCGAGCGGACGGCATCGTTTCAAGCCGAGTGCATGGCCAAGGGATTGAGAAAGCTCGGCGTGAAGAGGTGCACGCTTGTTGGGCTGAGTTATGGTGGGATGGTGGGGTTCAAAATGGCTGAGATGTATCCTGATTTGGTTGAATCATTGGTGGCTACTTGCTCGGTCATGTTCACCGAGTCTGTAAGCAATGCTGCTTTGGAAAGGATTGGCTTTGATAGCTGGGTTGATTACTTGCTACCTAAAACTGCCGATGCTCTCAAAGTTAAACTTGATATTGCTTGCTACAAGCTTCCAACACTGCCTGCTTTTGTTTTCAAACATATTTTGGAGGTATGTATGCTTGCTTTATGCCTCTATCTTGGATTTTGGTCTTGTTGGGGATACTTTTGGTCATGGTGGTTGTTGTATATTCAATTGTTGGTTGCTGTACAGTAATTTCTTTCAGTATTATTGATATTCAAGTGAACATCATCAAAACTAACTGATTAATTATTTGTTGAATTTAATAATTCCCTCCCTTGTGTGTCAAAATCCATCAAATTCTCCTTTCTGTTGAAAACAAAAAAATTAAGAGAAGAAGAGAGCACTAGCAGATGCAGTAGTAAGAGAGAAAGAGAGTGGTGATGGCACGCGAACTGAGAGAGAGAGAGAGAGTGATGTTTTTGTCCCCATCGAGCTTTTTTTTAATAATAAAAAAATATTTTATGGCTGAGAGGAAGGAGAGAGGCGAAACTGCCGTTTCTCTCACTCTTCTCTCAGCTTTCTAGGTGTTTAGCACTCCTCAAAACATATATATATATATATATATATAACGAGAAATTATATTACTCAACTGCTTATTGGGGGTAATTATGTAACTAATTTTGTAATTTTAAGAAAACATTTAGAAGGCATTTACACATTTAGGGGAAAATAAATGTTCACCCACGTCAAATTGCCTACTCTAACCAAAGGATTATTTAGTAAAAGACAAAAATTGAAAGTTAACTTTGAGTGTATCTTTTTATAAACATTTAAGAAATATATAATTAGATAAGAATCTAAAACAAACTAAATCTTAATGGTATATTACTATAAATACATATATGACAAAATACTATTAAGAGTTGAACACATGTCAATTCAGGAATGGATCCAAATTCTAAATAACAATAATTTTTAAAATTTTCAGATATTTAAGGATGAAACTAAGTTTTACCCACCAACAAACTCGCTATTTCGTAGTGAAACTGATGGGCCCTTATTATTATTATTATCTTTTATCCAAGTGTATGAAAAATTAAAATTTTTAATTTCAAATTTTAAAATGCAACTTTTAGACTTTATATTATTTGATTAGGGCTATTTTAATTCTTGAATGTATATATCATATATATTGGAGTACTCTAATAAAGGCAGTCAACGTCAATGACACAGTGGGGGCAGGCTCTGTTTGATCACAGAAAAGAGAGAAAAGAACTTGTGGAGACCTTGGTCATAAGTGATAAAGATTTTAGCGTCCCTCGTTTTACGCAGGTAATGTGAATAATTTTATTTATTAGGTTTTTTTTTTTTTAATACCTAGAATGTGCTTTGATCACTTTTTAAGTAATCAATTTTTATTTTTGAACCATTAAGGAATCTAATTGCAACCTTTGATCTTTTGCCCACAGAGAGGAATAACAAAACTGAAACTTGGCTACTAATAATCTCATTATAACTCTTGCAAGTATTCAGAACTAGCCTACCCAAATATTGTTTTTGGTATTTTTTTTCAAAGGGTATTTTTTACTTTCTTGTTGAAAATTGAAATGGTGCTTTAGATTTGATATTTTTAGATTTGAAAATGCCTATGGTGGGTATTTTTATAGGATTTGGTTTCGTTACTGAGATGATTTTTTGTTAAACACTGAAAAATGATTTTTAGGAAATAGAAATGGAAAAAATAAAAATAAAAAACAATCATAACTTTTGATTTCATATTCAGTAAAAATTTAACTCATTACTTGTCCATTTTAAAAATGTTATTAGGAAATGAAAAATAGTATAAATTTATCTCAGACAATGTTTGAAAATATGTAAAGCTAAATAAACATTTTTAACAAATAAGAATAAAAAGTTGGGTGCGACTATAGTAGGGAACCATATCCTATTGCTTGGGCATATTCAAATGATTAAAAAGTCAACAAAAAAATCAGACTACCGATCTGACAATACCTAGAATATATATATATATATCATAATTTTAAAGTTTTTCTCCTATTTTTCCCGCATTTTAAAATTCCAAACCAAAAAACTACTTTGTGTGTGTGTGTAAAATAGAGTATTCACCTACTTAAGCAATTTTTCATTAAAAGTAGGCCACCGCACAAGTTTTCTTCACTTGTTGAATAACAAAATAGACACACAGTATTGATGGGTAAATGCTCATTTAGTCTTTATAGTTTAAGTTAAGGGACAATTTAGTCTCCATATTTAAACAAAATACCTTAAGACTCCCCTCCTAGTAAATATGCTACACTCGTACCCTTATATTTTCTTTCTTTTCACATTAATATACTTGCAATAACAGTCTTGAAAATATTAATAAAAAGAAAAAAGTATGACAATTTATCAAATTAATCTTAAAAGTAAATAAAAATTTACATAATCTTTTATATTATTATTTTACTTTAGGACTAATCTAGTAAATTATTGTTTTATAAAATAATTAATAGTAAAATTGTTTCATAGGCACAAAAAGTACTAGTTCTTTCACATTGATATTTATTGGCTAATTTACTAATAAATAGTTATTGATTAATTTGTTAATTAATTTTTATAGAAAAACTAATTAATGTCAAGAATATTATTGGAAGGATATTACTATAAAAAGAAAGAAAATGTTAAGGTAAGAATGTACCTATTTAACTGTAGCAGCGTTTTAAGTTATTTTTGAAAATATAGGGCTAATTGGACACTTAACTCAAATTATAAGGACTAAACAAGCACTTACCTCGGTTTTGATCATGTTAAGGTTTGAATTTTTTTTTAAAGGGGAACTACTTCTATTCAATCCCTACAATTTGAATTAACTACAGTTATTTCATTTATTTTTAAAAGTTATTTAAAATGTTCTTATTGTAGATCTGTTTATTTAAAGTCTACTTAATTATCATTCATTTTTTACTTATTTCATGTAAGATTTGTTTAAATCTTAAGTTAAGTCAAACCACAAATGTAATTATTATTGTACTTAATAAGTTAGATCGAACAATTATGAATGTAACGATAGAGGTACTTTAAGTTACTTTAAAAATTACAAAACTTACTCGTACTCTAAGTACATCTATTAATTTTTTAAGGTTTGTTTGGTATTGAAATGCTTATTATAAAATTAAAACAATAAATATTATATTATGCTTTTATTTAGTTGTTAAAGATAACCGTATGTATTGATAGAGCGAAGCCACAACTGTTTGCTAAAACTCGGGCAATAAGTTTTAGCTGCCAAACAACTAAAATAAATGGGGCCTAAGAAATTTTCTACATTTACCTGCTTTAAACTTTATTAACTCTCTTTTTTCGGTTCATTAATATTAGATAAAGAGAGTGCACTTCTAATACTTGTTTTACTTTTAGAAGACCTTGTGTAATACTACCATATCTTAATTTTTTATATATGAATGTAACTAATGTATCTCTTTCATAAAGGATTGCTCCATATTGCCCATGAACAGTCACTCCAGGAGTAGTCAAATAAGGTTTAGTTAATTGTATTACTACATAGTTATCTTCAGCAATTAAAACTTGACCAGATTTTAGGTGTAGTCCCTTTTTGGTAATTGCCATTGGTTTATAGCCAGACAATGGGATAATATTCTCAATAATGTTAAAGGCACCAGTTTGAGCCCTGATAGAATTTTTTTTTTTAATTTCTACAAAATTATAAAATATGGAAAATTACTATTCAATATTATTGTTAGTAGGATTAGATTTATGAACTTCTAGATTATACTACAAATATATGTATTTGTTGGTGGATAAATTTGGTTAAGCCAAGCTAGGAGCACCACATGCACTAAAGGGCAAAAAATAGAAGGAACGATATGCGTCCTCATATAGAATAATCTCCTCCACCTCATTTTTATAAAAAGACTAGGGGATATTATTGATGGTTAATTTTGGGCCAATGGTCAAAGGACGTGTGTCAATGATGAGAAGAGTATATGAAACAAGTATCAGGAAGGCAAGATCCTGTCGTTAGGCTCCACAAAGGATTGAACGCAATTCAAATACTAAAGAGTAAGATACAAAGGAATTAGAGCAAAGCGAGGAACACCGAAGCCTGCCTAGGACGCCCTATAATTCAAAAGCTGCTTGTCCATTGTTTAAGGCCAGCTCCCCTTAGTCAACCACCGGGACCCCAAAGGATACGATAGAGTCTTCAATAACAATTGACCAGTTCAAAGGAAGCTTAAGAGTCACTAATAAGGACTTACAGACTTTAACTTGTGCCTCAAGCTTATCCCAACATTCTCTAGTTTCTATCATATAGAAAAATGTTCCCTAGGGAACAAATAGGTGTGCCGCCATCAAGAAGCTTAGGGGGCACCTGACTCTTTTGCCAAATGTCAGGATAGACCTAAACACACTATATAGAGGAAAATGATCTTTTAATAAGAAATCGTCATGTGTCATACAAAAGAAATTTAAATGACTTTAAATATTTGAACTCTAATTGAAAATTATGCAAATGCCTAGTAAAGAGGACCACTGCCAATCGGGTTCCATCATGTGTCTTGAGGGACCTAAGGATGCCCTTAGTAGCCCTAATTTATAAACCATACTTGAACTAAGAGGTTGTTCCTTCCCTTTTGATTCTTCTGTTTTTATCTTCTTATCCTTCATCATTCTTAGAAAAATGGAGGTCTTTTACTTTTCCCACTTCATCATTCTTAGAGCTCTTGCAACTTAACACCATACACCACACAAGTCCCCATCTCCACTACTCATCTCTTAATGAAGAGATTTTCTTCGTTACTCTATGTCTTGGACCTTATCTTTCTAATATGCAACCATGGTTGATACAACACACTATCCTCCTTGTTGTCCTTCATACGTAAGTAAACTCCTTAGAAGTACCTTCACAAAAGAACATAGACCTTTTATTGCTCTTTATCGTTTTCACGTAAAATACCTATTGTAATATGTGGATGGGCTATCCAAATGCCAATCGTAGACGTAGGCCATAAGATGAACCATATAAATTTGGCGTGTCCTTTCCATTTATGCTTGTGCTTATGTATAGGCCATAAGACATAAGATGAACCATATAAATTTCGTGTGTCTGTTACATTTATGCTTATGCTTATGTATACTGTTTGCTCCCTATTAAGCATCCCTGGAGCATCATCAGAGCTCCCCAGAGCATCCTTAGAGCTACCCTGAGAATTCTATGGGCCTTCTAAGGCTCCCTCAACTCCCTAGGCCCCACAGAGTCCATCGGGCTCGCTTAGACAAGGCTTTTTTATCAATCCAAGGCACCAAGTCACTTCGCCGTCACTAAATAAATTCTAATGTTCCTCGGTCCGCATCCCAAGCTAGGACGAATGAACAAGTGAAAAACGGGCCAAAACTATATCCAGAGTTCCATTAGACCTCAAATTATAATATGAATGTAAATCATAACCCATTAAAAAATTTGATCGATCAATTAATTATACTGCAAACAGTGCTTATTAAATGACATTGATGATAATGAGTGACATGAATTCATGACCTGTATATCCATATCTTTTTCCACTTCAGCTGCATGATTTATATAAGAATTTGGATATGGTGTTGAGATGAGCCTTTTATGAGCTTTGTCGTGTATATATTTATAGCAATGTACAGTTAACATATAATTACATATCATACTACCATCACAATGTTATAAGAGACTTTAACTCAATATCTAATCTAGGTTGGCGCTACGTTACGTTTAACGTAACGTAAGCCACTCACAGCAACAGTTGTGGGCTCTATCACAAAAACTGTTGTTGTGTGTGGGACGTACGTTACGTTAAACGTAACGTAGCGGGACCCTCTAATCTAACTAGATCCTTTATATAAGTCAAAGGCAAGTTGCTTATAAATTATTTCGGGTGCTATATGATTTCAGACGCATGCACGTTATTGATATATATAGATTCTTCTGAGTAATGTTATAGTTATACTCTTGTACAAATTATTTTTGTACGAACTGATATATTATAATATAATTAATTGAATGTAAATATAAAATAAAAAATAAATTATGTGGGTCATGTGATGTTTTATTTTAAACACTTGTGTGATGGCATATCAGTTTGTATAAAATAGGTATAAAAAAATTTGTAACTGTATCACTAATCATGCTTCATTGACCCACTTAATTTTACGTATGAGATTGAATTAATCTGCAGAAAATATATCTCTTGTGGGGAGAGAATGACAAGATTTTGGATATGCAAACTGCCCGCAACTGCAAAGAGTAAGTTTCGGATTCTTTAAAGGGAATGACACTTTCATTATTTTCAGAATTGTTTTGACTACTTAGGTCTCCGATAGTGATAAATTTTAATAATATATTTCAACTTTAGCGTTAAATCAATAACAAGAAAAAAAAAAACATATTTCAACTGAAATAAATCAACCCATTTGAGTCACTTATAAACCTGGAATAGATATATGAGTCCTTATTTATTGCAAATATTTTTACGTTTTAAATACAATTTTGATTTTTGCTCCGCTTCCAAATTACAATATAGTATTAAATTCACATGTAATTTTCTCTGACAACAATACCGGCTAGCTAGCTAGCCATAATTACATTGACCATATCTATCATAAATGGAATGTTATGTGCTAGCCATAATTACATGGACCATATCTACCATAAATGGAAGGTTATGTGCTGTATTTATTGATTGGAAAAGTGGTAACAGCTTTAGTGAATATCACAGGCAAGTGGGAGAGAATGCAACGTTGGTGTCAATTGAAAAAGCAGGTCACCTTCCTAACGTGGAGCGACCGTTCGTTTACAATAGGAAACTCAAGCGAATTCTTGCTTCTTTGGTAGAAACGGTGGTCAACACAGCTAGTTGAAATCTCCATTAGGTTTTTGAAATTTGATGTTCTCTATGTTGAATTTTGTTACATTTATTTTAGTATTATATTTTTATTTATTATAAGACATTAGAGTTAATTTTTTTGGGGTAATAGAGGTAAAAGGTCTTTTAGCCAAAAGAGAGTTTTGATGTCCCTAGTGAAAATATGGGCTCTACATGATTATTTCTCTAAACCTTAGAGTATAAATGTTCTTTTCTCAAGAGAATTATTGTTGCAATATATTTTATTTACTTAATTCTTTTATAACATATATTTATACATACACACACACAAATATATATGTCCCAAGGAGTGAGAATTTTGGGACCGAGAGTGTGGAGTGGGAAAGAGAGTAGGTTGTTTACTTACACTAGGAGTGTAGAATAAAAATCAAAATCCCTAGTGAAAATATGGGCTCTACATGATTATTTCTCTAAACATTAGAGTATAAATGTTCTTTTCTCAAGAAATTATTGTTGCAATATATTTTATTTACTTAATTCTTTTATAACATATATTTATACACACACACACACAAATATATATGTCCAAAGGAGTGAGAATTTTGGGACCGAGAGTGTGGAGTGGGAAAGAGAGTAGGTTGTTTACTTACACTAGGAGTGTAGAATAAAAATCAAAATCTCATTTATATGTTTATTTTATCTTGGAGTAAAAGTAAATTGTTTTAAATTATATGTTTACCCTTATTTTAAAGAATTGAGTTTTTCACTACAAAATAAATAAAAATTTTGATTATTAAATTTAATTATATAAAATAATAATTATTATTAATATTCTCAATTATGTAAATCATAATTTTTGTTAATTTTAATTTTAATTATATAAATTAAAAATAATTTTAATTTTAAAAATGATCTTATTATATTGATAGATAATTAATAAAAACAACACAAATGAAACATTATTATTAATAATATAGTACAAAATTAATATTTTCTTAGAATATACTATTATTGTTATTAATTATTAATATTAAATCAATATAATACTATTGAAATTAAATAAATATAGTAATACTATATTTTCAAATAAAAATATTATATAGTAATATTATTAATTCTCTATCAATATAATAAGATCATTTTTAAGGAACTTTAACTTAGAATCAATCTAAATTATTATTTTTAACTAAATCTAATAATATTACTTTTAAATAAGTTTAATACTATTATTTTTAATAAATGTAATATCATTAAATGTTATAATAATATTATTTAAATAAATATAATATTATTATTTTTAATTAAATATAGTATGATTTTATTTTAATAAATATAATTATATTATATTTAATAAGGGAAAGTAAAAAAGAAAGAAGTGATAGTGGATTATAGTTAATATTATATTCTCATTCTCATCTTTTCTTATGAGAGTAAAAATCTCATTCTTCCTTTTAAAAGCTGAGTGAGTTTTACGAGTATAACTTTTACTCCTTTTAGGTAGCGTTTACTTTTTAGATTGGAGTGAGAATCCTAAAGAATGAGAATCCTAGGATTAGGAGTGTGGCGTGGAGTGAGAGTAGATTGTTTACTTACATTGGAATGAAAGCATGGAATGAATGTTAGAATCCAATTTATGTGTTTACTTTGTCTTGGATTGAGAATAAATTGTTTCAAATTATAATTTTATCCTTATTTAAAGAATTATAGTTTTTAATTACAAAGCTAATAAAAAATATATTTAATGAATAAAAATTTATTTTATTACATTTGTAAATTTATAATAATTATTAATATTCTTAATTATGTACATCACAATTTTTTATTAAATATAATTATAGTAAATTTAATAAAAGGAGGGTAAAAAAGAAGGGTAAATATAAAATGAAACATTATTTTATTTTATTTAATATAATTATTTTAAATTTAAATATAAATATATTAAATTTAAATATATTAAATTTAAATATAATTATAATTATATTAAATTTATTATTATATAAAATAATAAAATAATAATATTTAGTACAAAATTAATATTTTATTAGAATATAAATGAAGATAGCATATAGTAATATTTATTAATTCTCTATTAATATAGTAATATTATTTTAAAGTAATTTTAACTTAGAATTAATACAAATTATTATTTAGTTAAATATAATAATATTATTTAAATAAATATAATATTATTTATTTTATTTTATCACATATAAAATATAAAACTAAATAAGAAAAAGGGTAGAAAAGGGAGAGGTGGGAGTAAATTTTTACTCTAAAAATAAGTAGAGCCCACGAAATAAGTTCCCAATCCTTTCTCATATTGTTAAAATAAATACTAGAGTACAAAAAATCCACACTCCCTACTTCCACTTTAAAAAATAAACACAGAATATACGGCGGTAAGACATTTGCATTCAATCAATTCTAGTGTCCATGAGGGTTGAAGTTTTGACCTGTCTTCTTCATAATTTTTGTAAATAAATAATAAATAATTATAAAAAAGATTGAAGAATCTGAGACACGCCAGTATCAAGATTGCGATTAAGGGTGCATTTGGGATTGAGGTGTTGTAGTTTTTAAGCTACAGCTGCTGTGAAAAAAAAGTTGTAATTATGAAATAAAAGTTAATAATATATAGTAAATATAAATTTTAAATAATAATTTTATCAAAATTATTAAAGAAATAATAAATTTTATATTACACAAGTGAAAAATTATATCAACATAGTTTAAAAGCTACAACAGCTAGTGTTTACCAAACACTTTAATGCTGTAGTTTTTAAGCTACAGCTGCCCAACCTCAATTCCAAACGCACCCTAAATGACCCATTAAAGATTTTGTCAGGAAGTGGTCTGCGGTTAAAATTACAAAAATAATTGAAGCAACCCCAACTTAATTAGAAAATAAATTAATTGAGCTAGAAGGGAACGTAATCCACGCATAATATGAGCGACGCGTGTTTAGTAAGAGATAAAATCACGTATGATCTGCAACTCGAATTTAATTCTTCTCATCGAAATAAACATTTAAAAATGGACCAATCTACGTTACAGAATCTGTAACGTACATACCCAATGGGAAGCAGCACACCTATCCTGAGGAGAGAGAAAAACCGTGCAAATGCAGCCAATGAGAGTTGGCTACACTTGGATCTGTAAGTTACAGAATCTGTAACTTAGCCAGCTCCTTTAAAAATAAATAATAAATCACAATCAAAGTACGTCTAACTTCTATGGGCATCATGATAATTATCTTCAAACTAAGGGTTCGCCTATGTTGCCACTACCAAGGCCTTTGGCTTTTGCGAATTAGTTAATGTAAAATTTCATTGAACCCCTTGTACTCTATTTTATTTATAATATATCTTAAAATATTATAATACTTTATACTTACCTATATTATCAAAATTTAATTTATCACCTTACACTTTATTTATTTATTATTTTTTATAAGTATTAAAAGAGTTTTTATTTTCAACCACGCTACATTAATAATCATAACACATTAATATTAATGAAAAGACAAAAATATCCTTAGATTAGCATTAAAAAATTTTGTAAAAATTAAGATTAACTCATCTCTATCACTGATCATTAACAAAGTTAACTCATCATCAACAAAATTTTCAACAATAAGAGTGGGGATTCCAGTCTAGGTTAATTACAAAATCGATATATTCATAACTTATAATTTTAAAAAAAATAACACTAAAAGAAAATAACCCAAATAGCCACACACGCGACATCCAAATGAAATCAATCCAAAATCAAATTCAAAAGAAACCATCATGACTTCATCTCTCCAGTATGCTCTCAACCCAAATACCCACATTGTGAAGCTACCTACTACCGGCTGCCACCACGCTGCTCCACGTTGGCAAGATAGCACAGTCGCACCACGACCGACAGCCTTGACCCATGTCAGCCTTATCTTTCGTCTCTCGAAACAACATCACGTCAGCTGCACCATAGCCGCACCATGACAGATAGAGGAAATCGGAGATCCATCAAAGCCACAATGTGAAGCTGCAGCGCATAATCGCTTTGGATAAGAAAGACATGAGCTCGCCTGGCCATTGCCATTTTGCTTTCTCTCGCTCTCACTTCGGCTTCTCGGATCAAATTGAGGATTTTGTTTTGATGCCTATAATTTCCACCACAAAAACCATCACACAAACAATGGGAGATTGCCAATTTTCCCCCTACAGTAATCAACATATACCATTTTCTCTCATGCTGTTTTTATAATGGCCAAAAACCCCCCTAATAGCATAAATTTACAATATTACCCTTATTTTCAACTACTCTTTTTTATATTTATTATAAATTAAATAAATCACATGAATAGAAACTAAATAAAAAATTAAGCATTAAAAACAAGAAATATAAGTTTTGATATGAACAAAAAAATTAATAATAATTTTTTTATACTTATTTATTTTGTAAATTTTTTTATAATAAATATATAAGAAAATTATTGGTAAAATGATAAAAAATTATTATAAGAAAACTTGAATGACAAATAAAAATTTATTATAAGATAAATAATAAAATATTTTGCCTATACTTTTTACATTTAATTTTAAAATATTACAAAATATTTATTATAAGAAAATGTTCGTAAAATAAATAATTACAAGAAAAAATTTAATTATTATTATTTTTGCTCATATGAAAACATATATTTCTTATTTTTAATACTTAATTTTTTTATTTAGTTTCTATTTATGTAATTTATTTAATTTATAATAAATGTAAATAAAAAAGTAGTTAAAAATAAGAGTAATATTATAAATTTATACTGTCAGGGGGGGTTTTTGGTCATTATAAAAATAAAAGAGTGGTAAATGGTATATGTTAATTACTGTAGGGGGAAAGTGGCAATCCCACAAACAATCAATGACTTACAACTAATTATCCTCAAATCCATCAGCAATCTTGATCAATATTGAAGCCATCATTAAACCCATCACAGAGAGAAAGTGAGAGAGTAGAAGAAGAAACGGGAAAAAAATAATATTGAAGACAAAATTTGAGCATAATTTTATCTTTTCAATACTTATGAATAAATCATAAATAAGTGCAAGGGGTTCACTGAAATTTTATATTAACTAATTCGCAAAAGGCCAAGACTGTGGTTAGTTACATCAGTGGTAACATAGGCGAACTCAATAAATAATTTTTTTTTGAAAAAAATTATCTGAATTATTTAATGCAATAGGGTAGCGTGCCTCCAGAAGGCCAATTGAATGAGCTGGGGTTTTCCTTAAATAGCTCCACATGCTTGGCTTCCATGAGATGTGAGATTGAATATCTATAAATCAATATCTCGTTTTTAAATAAGAATAGATTTTACTTAAATTATTTCAAAATAGATTGGTTAATTACTTGTCTTAATTACATGAGCTTAGATATTTTAGTTGTGCCACAGTAGAAAGACATTCATCCACGTCCATATTTTCATCCAATAAACATATACCATCTCTCTCAAAATCCACGAAGTCGGCGACGTTCATTTCATAATATACATACTCTTCTAATCAATAATTCAACTCACAGGACTTTTTTGTATTCGCTTCACATTCCTTCAGACCACTATAATTATCAAATCACCCATCACTTCTTCGTTATATATACGGCAAACCGAAAAAATAACAAAGAAAAAGAAAGCAAATATGGTGAACATAATTACAATATACAAACTCTTGCTGCACGGCCTGCTGAAGCTAGTAGGGATGACACAAAGAACAATAGAGATAAAGCCAGGCACAATTTTAAACATTTGGGTTCCCAAAAAAACAACAAAAAAACACGCTGTTGTGCTTCTTCATCCCTTTGGATTTGATGGTATCTTAACATGGCAATTCCAGGTGCTAGCCCTAGCTAAAACCTACGAAGTTTACGTGCCGGATTTTCTCTTCTTCGGCGGCTCGGTCACTGACAGGCCCGACCGGACGGCGTCGTTTCAAGCGGAGTGCATGGCCAAGGGATTGAGAAAGCTCGGCGTCGAGAAGTGCACGCTTGTTGGGGTGAGTTATGGTGGGATGGTGGGGTTCAAAATGGCTGAGATGTATCCTGATTTGGTTGAATCAATGGTGGTTACTTGCTCGGTCATGGGCTTGACGGAGTCTGTAACCAATGCTGCTCTTGAAAGGATTGGCTATGAGAGCTGGGTTGACTTCTTGCTTCCGAAAACGGCTGATGCTCTCAAGGTTCAACTTGATATTGCCTGCTACAAACTGCCGACACTGCCAGCTTTCGTTTACAAACACATTCTGGAGGTATGCTTGCTCTCTATTTTGATCTTTTTTGGGATATTTTTGGTCATGTTGGTCGTTCTATTTTGCAAAATAATCAAAATGCATCAAAATCGGCTGCTTTCTGCTGTTAAGAAGATTCTGTAACCTTTCAGCTTTTTGCATCTCAAGTTTTTCATATCGATCGATATGGGTTTTACCACGTCTCGGGTAAATTGGTAAAAGAGAAAAAATTGAGAGTTATCTTTTTAACAGAGGGCCATTAATTTGAGGAGTTTTGAAACATTCACGAGAAAATGAGGTAAAAAGTACCGAGTTCTGATCATTTCCTAATATTCAAGAGACGAAAGGTTTGCAAGGGGGTGGGACATTCCTCAGTCCCCACAGTTAGTGTAAAATTAAAAGGATTTTAATGGATTAAAATAATGTGATTTTTCCATAATTTTTTCGGAGTGATCGTATGCCTAATAAAAAGGAAACAAATTGTTGATAAAATATTGACGGTTTTATTGTGTTTGCAATTAAATAAGTAAAGCGAGTTTGGTTTACCGTTATTTTTGTCAATATGTTGTCATTTTTTTTTGGGGTCTCTCTCTCATATGTATATATATGTGTGTGTGTGTGTGAATGTATGTATATATTACAAAATTATTGAGGGAAAAATCACTACGCTTTGCAAAAAAACTTCTTTCCCGGTAATGATTTCGGAGAATGACTGATCATGTGATATATGTCTAAATGTATCATGGCCTTATTTGTTTACATAATATATAAAAAATTAAAATTTGTAATTTAAACATTTAAAATTGTAACTTATTATTAAAAGTTTATGTCATTTCTTTTGGGCCATTTTTAACTTCTTGATTTTGTGTGTGTATATATATATCATTATTCTCAAGTGCAGATGCTCACATCTTTTAAAATGTGAATTCACTATATATACTAGATGGTGTATTAGTTAATTGAATAAAAAATGATAAAATACTAATACACCATACGCTGTTTGCAGTGAATTTGTATTTAAAAATGTGGACATTTGGATTGTGTGTGTGTATACAAGTTCTCTAATTAAGGCATTTAACCTATATAACTACGCGGACAGGCCCTATCTGATCACAGAAAAGAGAGAATTGAACTTTTGCAAGCTTTGGTCATAAGTGATAAGGAATTTAGCATCCCCCATTTTTCCCAGGTACAAGAATATTTTTAATTCTTTTTGGTTTTTTTTTTTTCGTTTATAATATGGCCGACTAATTTAAAATGTTCTTTCAACACTTTTTAAGCAATCTAATTCAAACATTAATTCGATCTTTTGACCATAGAGTAGAATAATTGAATTGGAACTTGGCAACTACTAGTCTTCGTTATAACTATTCCTTGCAAGTATTCAAAACTGGCCTACTCTAAAATAATATTTTTGGCAGTAGTTTTCAAATGATGTCTCTGGTTTATTTCTTGTTGAAAATGAGAGTGTTGATTTTGAGTTGATGTTTTGGACGTGAAAATGATGTCTTTGATTTATTTCTTGTTGAAAATGAGAATGATTTTCAGTTGATGTTTTGTATGTCAAATGTATTAGGTGGCGAATTAAAATCTGCATAGTTATCATCTATTTTTAAATATAATTACTATTATCCTTAAAAAGTTGGATCCCAAAATTACAAAAATAATGATAAAGATATATATTTTGGATAATTTTTAAAATTACAAAGAATAACTAAATATAAGACTAAAAGAGTCTTTATCTTTTCTTTTTAAAAGTTGAGTTTGATATTGAGATGCTTGATATCAAATTAAAACACTAAATATGATATTATGGATATATATAATTAATTGTTAAAAAGTAAATAATTAATTCTTAATAACATTGAATGTACCAGTTCAAATCTCCATGGAAGATTTTTTTTTTTTTCTGTTTTCATAAAAATGAGGAATAAGGATATATTTTTTTTCCTAATATTGTTAGTGTGAGTAATTTTTTGAGCTAGATTTTATAGATTTTTGGACTGTACTATAAATGTATATCTTTAAAATTTCAGTGGACTAAAATTCTAAAATTTAGTATATTAATTTTTAAACTATTCAAATAAAAAATATTATCAATCAATTAATCGTAACGAAAAATGTGCTCCCTAAAATGCCGAGGATAACGATTGACATTAATTCATGACTTACTAGTAGCCCTATCTTATTCAGCTTTAACTGCATGATTTATATGAAAATTCTGATCCAATGTCGAGAGAAACTTTTCATGATCCTCAGTTTGCCACGTATTCATAGTAGTGTATAATTAAAATTTAATAATATTTTATTTTTATATCTAATAGTTACCGATCATAAATATTTAAAAAATTAAATTATTCCAAGCATGTTGCTTTATGAATTGTTCCAGTTGCCATACGCTTTTAAATGCATGCTCCTTATTGATTTATAAATGCTTCTTTGACCCATTTAATTTTATGGATGGGATTGAATAAATTTGCAGAAAATACATCTCTTGTGGGGCGAGAATGACAAAATTTTCGATATGCAAGTTGCCCGCAACTTGAAAGAGTAAGATTTCCTATTATTTTTTAATTTATTTTTTACTACTTAGGTCTGTGACAAGGATGAACTTTTAATAACATTTTTCATTGTTAGCTTTAAATCAATTAACAAAAGAAAAAAAAAAAATATATATATATACCTTAAAGACCGATATATATATAAAGACCGATATATATATATATATATATCAACTGCGATGAATCAATCCATTTTAGTCAAATCTAAAAATCAACAATGAATAGATGGTCCTTACTTATTGTAAATAATTTTACATGTTAAAATACGATTTTGAAGATGTTAAGCATTAGATGTTACTTTTTTTCTTACTAGCTTGTTAGTTGATTATATATATCAACATATTGGATTTCGTGTGTGCAATTGTACACTTTACATTTCACATTTGATGTAACATAGATATCATAAATGGAAAATTAACGTGCTTTATTAATTTTTTATTGATCGAAAACGTGTCAAGAATTTTAAATGAAATATGGCAGGCAAGTGGGTCAGAATGCAACGATGGAGTCAATTGAAAAAGCAGGTCACCTTGTTAACTTAGAGCGTCCGTTCGTTTACAATAGGCAACTCAAGACAATTCTTGCCTCTTTGGTACATGCAAATGGTCAACACAACTAGTTGAAGTTTCCAATTCCATCAGCTATTTGGAATTTTTATGTTCTCGATGTTGAAGTGTTTATTTAAAAAAGGGAGCTACTACCTTACATGTAATGTAAGCTACAGCCTCTCACAAACTCAGTTGTGAATTCTCCTTGGACTCACCAGTCTTGTGAGAAACTGTACCTTACATTGCATGTAAGGTAGCAAAAGCCTTAAAGAAATCATATCATTATGACAAAATTTTTTATGTACTTAATTCCACTATTTCGACCTCCTCTTAAATTGTGCCGATCATTTTGGATCTCGCCGAGAGTCCAATAGTTTCTTTCGGGTTACATTTTTTTTTTAATAATTTTTAAGTTTAATGATTGTTCAATCTCCTCTCTGATATGTGAGCATCTTTTAAGAAGAAAAATTACAGAAGAGCGGCCTACTATTTTGAGCGTGTACTTTTAACAACTACAATTATTCAAAGAGTTTTTTTTTTTTAATTAAATTTATTAAAGAAAAATAAAGTTCCTAATTTATAGTAATTTGACTTTGATTAGATGGTCCAACTTTGGGATGATACAAACACGTACCCACGAATTAATTTTATTTAAGAGTAGCAGATTAATCATGAAGAGAACGCTGAATGATGCTGAATCAATAATGGCCAAGTGCAGAGCAAAAAGAAAGATTTTCATGCAATTAAAGTTCAGCATACTCCACGATCTTGTAATCCAACCCAAACCAACCCATGTCCACCCCTACTCATTCTTTAGCTAAACTAGTCTTAGAAAGAAATGAATTTATTGTTTGGGTAGGATCATATCCTTCAGAAATCATGTATTTACTAAATTCGTTGGTTGAATGAATTTGTTTATTCTAAAATAATAATAATAATGGCCAAGCAATTTTTCCCATTAGAGAACTTAATCAACCGCGGCTTCCTACTATCATAACTTCGGATTTTTTTTTATATAATTTTTAGGAATTGCAAAGACTTGATTTTGATAGAGAAGGTGGCCAATCGAATGTATTGCGTAATGTAAGTGCAGGATAGAGAAGAAAGGTTCTTTGAAAGTTGGGGAAGAAGAAGAATTGTTTTAAGGGTACTTAAATAAAATTCAAATAAACAAATCTTAGCCATTTAATTCGGTAATAGTCGTCTGCCAATAGATCTTAAAAAGTTCAGATTTTGATCAAATCATCAGGGAAAATGAGTTTAGGATCGAAATCCCAAATCTACTATTTTCTACACAAAAAAAATTGTACCCAATTTTATCTTTTGTGCTACATTGATTAGTAGAGAAATTCCTAAAAATTATTTTAATTTTCAAAAGATCCTCAGGCAAACTTCACATCTCCTTGTCTTTTATATTAACTCTCAAAGAGGATGAAATGACCAAATTGGTGAGAAAAGGAGAGTAAAAAACTTTTTAAAAAAATGGGTGACATATCTCAAATTGGCCTTGATTTTCATTTTCTTTGGTGTTATACAATTGTTCAGTTTTAGTGAGTACCGCTTTCACAAATCGGGCTTCACCATAGGCCAGATTGACGCTGAATAATGGCCCCATCTTATGGGGCTTTTGTTGGCTTAATGTCCATCTGACTATGGGACAATGAGCGGTACTTTTATCACCCTTTAATATACTGATAAAACCCTTCTTCTGTGGAAACTACTTTTAAAGACAAACAAAAATATAATGAACCCATTTATATATTCTCTCTTTGTACACTTTTTTTGCCCCTTATTGTTACGAAATCTTCAATTTTTTTATCAATATGTTTTCTTATTATTTTTTTTTCAATTTATGGATCTCATTTATTCAGTTGGTTTACAAAAATCTAAAATAATCAATTTCTTGGTTTAAAAAATTTAAAATAAACGAATTAATCTTTTTCTTTATTTTTTAGATTAATCATATTTATTCTTTGGAAGTTAGTATTTTTAAGTTTTGTAGAGGGAGAAAGGTTGAAAAGAAGAATGGAGATAACAAAACTTCAAGAAATTTATTACCAATAGAATTACTTATGTGAAGGGTGAAGTAAGAAGCCTGCAAACAAATTTTTTGGCTGCTCACTGCAGAAGAATTTTTAGAGTGAGAAAACTCCTAAAAAAAAAGTAGTCAAATGAAAAAATTGTTAATTTAGAGAGAAAGGTTAATTTTGGTATTAAATGAGGTATAACTAAAAAAAGGATGGAACTATTTGAACCTACAAAAATACTTACTAAACCCATTTATTAAATAAACCTACCTTCAAATTTTAAAATTTTAAATTTTACTCAAAGAGTAAAAATTCTATTTTTTTTTTCTTTTTTATTATATTTTGATGTCCATAATTATAATTTAATTTAGGAGTATTTTAATTATAAAAAAATATTTGCAAAAGTGGGTTTAATGGGTAATTTGGTGGGGTTAAAATAGAGACAAAAAAAGGCGGGTTTTAAAAGGATAATTGAGGAGCTAATAAAGTAAACCACCACTGCATATCTTATGAGACCCAATTATATTTTTTATAATTTCTTTTTTTTTTATAAGAACATCCATACAGAATCTAGTTCGAGCTTCATCCAGTCTCAGCATAAAGTAACAGAGTCATCGAGTCTGGTTGTGAGGTAATGTATCTGCGTATTCATTTAGGTTAACATCTGCTAAAATGTTACCTACTACAACACTGCGTGAAAGAACTAAACGTATTTTTTAGCATCCAACAAGGTGTTTCAATTACTCTATTATTAGATGCGTCATTGCCCCAGTCTATTAGTGTTTATTACAGATCAGTACTTAGCTAAATGGTTGCCATCTTCTCAGTCTTATACTCTTATAATTGAGGCCGAGAACGAAGTAGAATTTCTCATAATTATATCCGAGACAAGGCATCTTATTCATTTAGAGATTTTCGAGGCTTCTAATTGTAACTATCTCCATGATTCTCTCAATGTGCTCTTTGATCTTGTACTTCACAATACAAATAATGAAATCGAAATTATTACTTCAACCTTCAATTGTTCTGGTCTTAATGAAGCTGCAGCAATTAGAGATTCACGTTGTACAATTGATATTATTTAATTTCAACATAATTCTCACCAATAATTGCTGTTTACAATTATTCTCTCTCAGCCTATAAAATTAAGCTAACAGAGGCATATTAATTTTCTTATGACGTGTATGTAAGGTGTGTTTGATGTGCTGTACTGGATTGCATGGCATTGTTTCTGAGCTAAGATTGACACTTTCATTTCATTACGCCTCAATTACAAAGGACAGAGACAGGGGAAAACAGAGAGATAAAAGAGAGTTGTTCACACGTTGATAGGCACATCTGCCTTTCAAAAGATACACGCAATGTTCAGTTTTGATGGTAAGAAGGCCTTGGACTTTTTATTGCAGCTTAAGATTCTTTAGAATCCTGTAAAAGCAAGAAACAAAAATATAGTCTTAGATTTTGACATATTATTAAGCATGCAAAATATTCATTATCAGTGCATAAACTGCTTGAAAAATGAAAAGCGATGATATGAAGGCTGCCAGATGTTGACGGAATTAACGATAAACCCAGGTAGAATTACCGTATTATCATCGCTTATCACACAGTAAAACGGCTAGGGTGTACCCTCTGTTTCTGTCAAGCTCTTCTATTAAATTTTTCTGTTTAAATATCAGCGTTCTCTTGGTTCTACATGCTTTTAATTATTTCATAGGAGATCTCAAAAATGATATATGATAAGCAATAGCATTTTATATTTCTATACCGAAAGTATTACATTATAACTCTCTCGCTCTCTTAACATGTGTTCCCAGGATACACGTTTACGTAACCCTTTTTCTATATATCACAGGTCCACAACAGGCAAGGGTCAAAGCTCCAAGCACAGGTGGACCAAAAATTTATCAAGTGGGATTTTTTCTCATGTGGAATTTCTTTTAGATTAAGGAGAGGATAAGAAGCTGAAAGTAATTTTGATTCTTCAGGATTATCCAAACCGGCTGGCTTTTTGAACTGACCATTCTTGGACCGCTTTAAGCTATGCAAACTTTTTAGAACAAAGTCATTCAGTTTTCTTTGTTAATTTAGTCCATGGACAGTAAATTTTCATCTGGGACTTGATAAATACATTACAGTCCATCCAAATTTGTTCAAGCTTAGGCAATCCAGTGCGGCTCACTAAACACACCCTCAGGATCTTGGCTTTGATACTAAATATCTTAATTAACATCTTGATCCAGAAGCTTAAACTTTACCTAACGTTAGTATTAAAAGTCCAAGTCTAATACCATCTGAAAAAAGACCAAACATGGTGTTGGAATTAGCTAAATATATTACCTCTCTTCATTAGCAGCATTGTAGCTGCTTCCAGGGGACTTGTAGTTGGGGATCGGAACTCGGCCGGCCTCAATGCGGTTGAGATCGTCAACAAGGATTTCATAGTGTTTCTTGACTTCCTCCACAGTTTTGCCTCCGCCCACAGCCTTGGCTATGTTTTGCCAGCGGTCTGGGGTTTCCTTGTCGTACAAGGCTAGAGCCTTCTCAAAGAGCTTGTTTTCCTTTGGTGTCCAAGTAGAACTAAGAGAGCCTGAGGCCATAATAACTCGCACTCTTCTATTCTTTTTAGTGTTTGAATATTGCTAAGAAGTGTAAAAGATAGAGATGGTGAAAAGAGGAAGAAGAAGATGTTGGATTTTGTTCAAATGATGGCTTGTGTGTGTGCTGAAGATTACTAAGGATTAGCTGCTTAAATATAGAGTAAAAGGAGAAGTTGTGGAGCCACATGGGAATCTATTTTCCCAAAAGGTGGCATATGGTGTGACCCGTCATCTTTGGAACCACAGGATGAATTAAGCAGGAAAAGGGCATTTTTTTCCCAAAAAAAAGAAACTATTAAACTGATCTTAATTAACCACTCGGGCAGTAGCCCGAGTGGCCAGGGCTGCTGCCCTCCAACTTGGAGGGCAGCAGTTCGAACCCCCACAAAAGCATTGTGGGGGTATTTTTTTCCTCAATTAATTTGAGTGAAGGTAGTCTTCTTTCTTACCCATGAGTGAGGAGTAGACATCCCTTGAATATTTGTGAGGGTTAAAATTTGGGCAGAACTCCATTAGCATTGATGTCAGTTGGTCCCAGTAATAGTCTGATTTGTAAATATCAGTAATAGTCTGATTTGTAAATATCAGTAATAGTCTCATGTATATGAGTTGTAATCTGAGCAATAGTCTCATGTAATCAAAAAAAAAAAACTGATCTTAATTAGGGTACAATTGTAATTTTATGACTTCTGCTTAATTTTAAAAGCTCACTCCTGAAAATATAGAACGATGAATATCCATGTCACAGTATATATAGACCATTTACATAATTATACATGACAACTAGTAATTTCATGTCATGATAACTATGGATAAAAATGTGCACCATCTTAATACCAAATGTATCTTAATTTAGTGAAAAATATAATTAAATTAAGATGTGGCAGCTGATAATAGAATCTTGAACCATTGCTGGGTTTTTAGAATTCCGAAACAGACATGTGGCACTTATTATTGTTTGTTGATTAAAATTTTAATGTTTTTAGTTTGCTGAAGGGTTATTTATTACAATGAGTCATCAATATTTGACAATGTAACTTTTAGTTTTGAAAACATGATTTAAGCTGTCGAAATTGGAGAATTATTTATAACGATGAGTCCTCAAACATTCAGCTATGTCATTTGTTGTTTCAGAAACATGATTTAACCTGTCGAAGATTGCAGGCCGAGTAGGAGACAAATAGCATTTTTTTGTTTAAATGGTATTTATAACGATGAATCCTCAAACATTCAGCTATGTCATTTGTTGTTTCAGAAACATGATTTAACCTGTCGAAGATTGCAGGCCGAGTAGGAGACAAATAGCATTTTTTGTTTAAATGGTTCTTGCATGCATATACTTGAGCTGTTATTTATAGTCTCGATAAGAATTAAAGAATTTGAATGTTAATTGGGTTCCATTTTAGGCTGTGCTTGGCTTCAATTAGATGGATTATTACACAGTTCGCATATCTGAACTCACCTTTAATCGGCCAATTCTTGTGGACGTGTAATTGAGATAAACCTAACCTTGTAAAAGAAAAAGAAAAAAAGAAAGCAAGAAAGATATAGCGGTTACCACATAAGCCAAGAGCGACAACAGAGCAAGAAAGATAAAGGAAATGGGAAACTTTATTGGGGCAATCGTTTTGCTTGGACTGGCATGTGTGTCTTCTTAGCTTCAACTCCCCATTAGGTAGCCTTTTGCACTTATGATTTTTGAAAGTTAGTTTTGTACTGAATTGGACTTATTGACTGAAATCTCAAAAGCTCAAAGCATCACAAGAATCCTCTCTTACCATTTTGATCAATAATGCCACTCAGTAAGGTGATTGGAGCTTTTTCAGAGAAAAGTTTGTTCGCATGGCAATCTCTTTATCCTTAGTAGTGGACGATCTCGCTAGAATCAATGCATCTCTGTTTCATTCGAGAAATAGGCATATTTTACTTGTCAGACCAAAATAAATATAGAAGAAAATCCAAACTAAGAGAAGCTTAAACATAACACGTAATTGTTTTGCGTTTAGTTGGTTCAATGGATAAATCTTTTGTAGTGCTACAATAGATTGGGGGTTCACACTTATCCTCTCATATTTTTTCATTTAATTATAGTGCGATGAAAACTTAATTTCCTTCTTGCCCATAAAAATAACGTTCGAATCCCAGACCTCTTGTATCGCTCCCAAAAAATTTGCCAATTAAACATAATAGAAAGCACATAGATTCGCATGTTTTAAAATGAGGTGCAACAATGATGTCTCAAATCTCAGTTTAAAGCTTGAACTCCTTGCGAAAGAGTGCAATTTATAATACCGTTAAAATGTAACCCTTAGCTTAGGATGGCGTTAAAATGTAACCCTTAGCTTAGGATGGCGTATGTTTTGGACAGCTCAGTCCGAGAGCTGAGCAAACCTACAGTACGCCAAGAAAGGGTAGAGCTAGGCTGTGGTTGTATTGATGCAGTTTCTGATTTGATTCGTTTCAGATCTTTGGAATTGGAGTTTCGGAACCTTGCTCTCAACAAAACTCCAAAATATTATTAGCTGGCTACCTGAAACCGTACCATGATAGGCGAAATCACATTGGGTGGTTTTTCTTGAATCTTGGCTGCATGCATGTGTATGTTTGTCTTTTATTATCTATTCAGTCAACAGGTATTGCTGCTTCTTTGGTTGGACAAGAGGATTCCTCTGTCGCTTGATTGGTGATAGTGAGTGGATAGGATTAAAACCCAGCTTGGCTCCTAATTTCTTTCAAATAAGAATAAAATTGCACTCTCTCACAAATGGTCTCTAGGAATTTTGAGAATCCATGTTGGTTAGCAAATGGGTTACTAAACTTAAGCTCGGTTTATTTTAATCTTTTTGGGTAGCGTAGTTACCAGGATGTTTGGTTAATACTAGTAAGTTGCTTTTGGGAGAAATTTACACAAATAACCACAAATTTTTTTGTTTTTTGTTTTTTTCATTTTAACCCCCACAAACTTATTTCTATCAACATTAGCCAAAAGTAAAATTTTCAGACCAAAATGCCCCTCTCACATCTCTCCCCCAAGCCAATCTCTTTCACGTAACCTCTCCTAGAGCCAAAATCACCCATCGTTAGCGGCGGCTCCACGCATCATCGGTGCCCGATCTACTTTCAACGGCAAAGAAAATCTATTATTCAACTTCAACAAAACATAGGTTAGCCATTTTATTTATATTTCATTAATTAAAAATGCAATTTGAAAATAATAGTGGTAATAGTTTGAGAATAATGGTGGTGGTGGTGGTGCTTGGAGTGGTGGTTGTTGTTTTGAGAGTGTGTTGTTTTGTGATGGGCGCGATTTGTGTGATTTGTGCGCGACAAGGGCGTGTCGCTCGCGCCTGTCGTGCGCGCTTACTACCCAGCCACAGGCACGCGCGCGAGCGATAGGTGGTCTCGCGTGCGCATGACAGGTGCACGCCTGTCGCATGTCGCGTGCGCGACAAGTGCGACAAGCTGCCTGTCGTACCAAATTACAGTTTATTTTTATTTTTTAACGTGAAGTTAATTTCCCTATTATTTTGTTATAAATGCAATCTAAAAATGTTAAAAATATTACAGAAATGGCGAAATCAGAAGTATCAAGAAACAAACTGGGCATGATGAAGTTAGCTTATGCCGATCACTTCCCGGGGCGAATTTCAAGTATGTGTAACTTTTCTACAGTCATAAAAGCCATCGAGCGAAAATTAACAAAACGACAGTTGCGTTTGTTCAAGGACGACATATTTGGGCATTTCTTGGAGTGCCGAAACTCTCCATTCAGTGCTGTAATTTTGCACAATATTTTGCTTAGGCAAGTGACCCATGGAGAATACAGGAAGGAGGATCAATTATGGTTTCAAATTTGTGAGCATTTGATACGCTTGTCAATTAGAGAATGGTGCCTGATTATTGAACTTTCCTATGGTGTAGATACCGCACTAACAAATAACAAGACGGTGCATAGATTACTGAATACGTATTTTGATGGCTTGCTTCGCAACATCAATCTTAAGCAATTCGATCATTATTTGAGAGTTGGACTTCAAGACTATTGACGACATTGACGCATTAAAGATCACACTCTTTTATTTTATGGACAAAGTTCTAAATGGAAGAAAAGGCCACTGTCAAATCAATTTCTCATGGTTTAACGAAGTAGATAATATAGAGTACTTTCGAAATCATCCATGGGGTCGTTTGTCGTAGGAAACAATATACAAGAGTCTTGACAATGCACTGTACGAGAAAGATGAGAAATTTAGGACGACTCGGTTAGAAAGGCCAAATCATAAAATTGAAAAGTACAATGTTTACGGCTTTATGTCCGGGTTTAGGTGCGTTGTTTTTTTGTTTATTAATAAGTTTTGTAACATTAAATATTTGATAATTGTTTTAATAGTTTTCTCACTTTGGCTGTTGCAGGCTTGGATTTACGAAACGATCTGAGGTTTACCGTCAGCATGGGTCGTGAAAACGAAGAAGAAGATTCCCCGCATCGTGCAATGGAAGCCCATGGCTTCTTCGCAAATCAACTTTGCTGAAGTTTATTCGTTCTTCAATGACGAATCTCATCTTGTAAGTAATATGTATTGGTTCTTTTTTTGACATTACTAAATTTGAGTTTTGTATACTTACTTATAATTTTGGGTTGAATTTATGGCAGGGGGACGTTTTACAAACCCTTGAGCCATATGCAAAAGAGAGTCGCAAAAAATATTGGCTCACTGTGAAGGATTACATGCCACGTATTCTAGGCTGGGTTCATAAAGTCGGTATCCTATAAGTACTATTATTTATTAATTGAAATTTTTGACTTTTCATTTACTTATTTTAAATGCTACTTTCTATAGCACCAACCTTCAATCAACGCGCCGCTGCCCGTTATAAGGCAATCAGACGAGCATGACGACATACCGAGCTGAACACCAGAACAGAGTCATGAGACTTTTGAGGATGAGGTGCCTGTAGATGACCATCAGGAGCAGACATACAAGTCTGATGACGCACAAGATTCCGAGGTTATAAAAAAATTATTTTCTTCATATATAAATCATTATTTTTTACTGTTATTATAAATAATTTTTTTTTGTAATAGTCGAGGACAAAGTAGTTTAATGATTATATGAGATGACAGATGGACAATATTCATCGTAACATTTATAAACTTAAGTAAGAATTTAAAGATTTTAAAGAAACCGTGGTGAGATTTATCGATTCACTGTCTAAACGTCCAAACAAGGATTCTCTTACTGGACACTCGTATGCTGTGAGTAAATTTAAATTTAACAATTGTGTTCGTTTAACTTTTAATTTGATAGTTGTTTAATATGTTCATCTTGCCGAATGGACATGTCCCAAATGACTATGTAGTTTATAGTGTATACTGATGTGGGCAATTAAAACTTTTTTACTCCCACGTCATTGTATAGTTTCTATGGAAATGTTAGTAGGGAAAGCATACAGGTCTTCACTGAGGCGCCTCCAGGCATTAGTAAGTTCAGCCAAGCGTACAGACCGTCATATGCTTTTAATAGTCCTTACATGATTCCTCCATTCAGGCGAGGAAAGAACGTTCGGCGTTTACTTCCACCGCAAATCATGGACCATGCGATTGACGTGAGTACGAGTGTGGATATAAATCCACTTAAAGGATTGGATGATTTTAGTCTGTATGCTGAGTTTGATCGATGGTTCGTTGGCAATATAATAGTGGATCAGAGAGTCCAACACCCGCAGTCGTTCTTTCAAGTAATTTTGGGCCATGCTTCAATGGGATGGCTAGGTGATGAGGTAATTTTTTTTTTAATTTCTTTAAGTGTTGTGGATTTGTGTATTATTTTTTCCTTTTAAATCGACATGTTTTTGTTCCTCTACAACATATTCACGAGTATTATCGCCTGATTAACGAAAAGTAATGCCAGTATCCGAATGCCTTAGTTTAGTGTGTCACACATACAAACATATTTTTTTGTGGTAACGTGCAGACATAACTTATAATTACCCTTTTTATTTATTTATTATCTTCTAACGCCTTGAAATTTTGTTAATTTATACATTGTTTTGATTATTTATGAAGTTTTGTTAATTTATACATTTTTTTGGATATCTATGTACTCTTTATCCTTGAATCAGTTATGTAACAACGGGGATTGTGCGGTTGATTCATTAGTATATAGCGACAGCTTGAATAACTATATTGGTGGGCGGCAACACATCATGTCCAAACCAATGACGGATGTCGATATGGTGTGTATTTTATTTTATTTTATTTTACAAACACAATCAAATGTGTCTTTTTGCTGTATGTTTTCCAATTTCATATGATACATGATATATTTACGAGAATTTTTTATATACAGGTATTTATCCTTGTTAACTTAGACCGCGAGCATTCGATATTTGCCCGAGTTGACTTTCGTAAGAACAAAGTTTGGATTTATGACTCATTGTTGATGTTTCGAGATGATAAAAAATACAAGTTCAAGTTCAGGCCGTTTGAAGTTATATTCCCTTGATGGTTGGAATATTTGGATTCTACAACATCCGACCTGAATTGCGGAGTGCCAACCTATGGAAAGTTGTTGCAGTTAAGGGTGTGCCACAACAAGAGCCCAGTACTGGCGATTGCGGTGTTTTTTTGTTGATGTTCACGATGTATTTAATGTTCGGGCTTAAATTAGAATTTAACGGTAGTCATGAAGAGTACTTTAGAAAGAAGATTGCAGTTGACATATTTAATGACGATATTGTATTGTAAACCGTTGTCAAATTCAAATGTTGAAACATGAATTTATTTTCTAATTTGCATACTTAAGTTTATATAATTTTCATGCTCACATTTTAATATAAAATAAAAAACTTAGGAATAAAATTTCATTATATATAAGTGTACAATACACAAAAAAAGTAACAATTGTTTTAATATAATCACTTGGAACAATACAACTAACTTCGACTCGATGCAATGAGATTCTTACATCGCTTACCGTTATGTCCCGGTTCATTACACCGGCCGCATCTAACAGTCCTCCAGTTGACGTCCTTGCCAGTCGAGGGTATTCTGAACTCTTTACGACGACCAGGTGGTGGTGCCTCAACAAGTGGATAAATGTGCATCTCTTGAATTTCATTTGGAACTTCCCAATCAGCCACGTCGCCAACCGGCTCCACTGGTTGTGCATAAACCATCACCAACGATTCCTTGGTGTAATAGTCTGAACAAAGGTTTATGTAATCTACTCGGATAGTCAGACAAGCCGCAATTGCATGAGTACAGATAAGCTGATCAAGCTAAAATACTCTACAGGAGAAAGTCCTATTTTGTATGTCAACTAAGCCTTCCTTAATTCCACCACCTACAACTTGAAATTGATGCGGAGACATGGGCAAACGATCATTCTTTCAACTATAGTTCTCCTCTCAGTGACTATTTCATCCACCCATATTATTAGCCGAGTACTCATTGATTCAGCCACAATTTTTCTATCATAAAATTATTGCTGTAATTTTTTTCTAAAGTGATCAACAAGATGAGCAACAAGAAATTTTCGCGGTTCCCTCATGAAAGAATTAACACTCTTCGCGATGTTGGTGGTAAGTATATTGTACCTCCTATCTTCAAACTTAGACCTTGCCTAATTACACGTACCCACAATATTCTCTAAGTAATTAGCCGCGCCCGAGTGGAGTATCCACAACCCTTCAAGTTGCTTTTTAAATTCTTCGTGTCCGTATGTATTTGTTGCATTAATAAAGGTAGGCTCAAATATATCCGAAAGAGCTTTGGACATCCTGAACTTTGACTTAATATTACCTTTCACATGGTAAAATCAAACGCTATAAGTTGCATTGTGAAATACTTTGATAACGACTCTCCTTATGGCAGTGCATCGATCAGAGATAATTACCAACTCCGGCCTATCGCCAATCACTCCGTGTAACTTCATCATAAATCATTCACAAGCATAATTGTTTTCTGAATCCATGACCCCAATTGTCGATTGTTACCATCCAGACATGTTGTCACGAACATGCTTCCACGATATAACCCATTTAGATGAGTATCATCCACAGCAATGACATGTCGAATGTACTGCATAAAACCCTTGATGGAAGAACCAAGTGCTAGAAAGTAGTATAAGAAATTACCATTTCCATCTCGCTCGAGGTGAGTGATTGTACCCTCATTCGCTTTAGTCAATACGTGAGAGTATTTAGGAAGCAAATTGTATGACTCCGTAGGATTCCTTCGAACTATTTCAAGACCAACTTCTCTAGCCCGATATGCCTACTGGTATGTTAACTGCACACTGTATTTCTGCAACATATCTGCTTTGATGTCATTCGGAGTGTATATTTTTTTTTCTTGAATATATTTATTTGCGATAATATGACCGACAACTCGGCTCCATACTTGATGACAACCATCAACCAATACCTCATTATGACAATTGTGTATATTGCCAATTCTCCTCACCACCCAAGGACCACCATTATGCTCGATCGAACTTCTAATAGCTCAAATACGTCATTTACATGATTTTGAACAACAGTGAGCCTCAAAACATGTCGTTGTAGACCGTGCAATCTTGAAATCAAACTTATCCCTAAAGGCAACCTTACGCAGTTGTAATATTAGCTCATTCTTCTCAGCGAATAGCTTACCCACACTGATATCATCTGAGTTAGAACTGCTAAGAAAACTTGGAGCAACCATGTTCGAAGGCAAAATTGGAGCAAGACTTGTGAGGAAGTCAATCTTCCTTCTCGAATCGGCCATTGGAGGAATAGAGCGATTGTCTCTGTTATTCACAGGAATATCGTCTTCACACTCACCATCATGCTGCCATAACAAAATATTGGAAGGACCAACACCTTCATCATCATATGCATTATTGAAATTAGTGGCCCTCATATTATTAGAAGGTTTTGCACAAACATTATCCACCTCCGTGTTGTCAATGTCATCAATAGGATCATCATTATCGCGGAAATTATCGTTATGATACAAAGAATAACCGTTGCTCCAACGACGTCGTTAGTGGTAATACATCTTCTCCAACATCCACCAAGGTAATGTCGTTTTCATCAATGTTGTTATTACTGTCGTGGAGTGGAGAGTAATATTGTTGCAATGACGTCATCCTTGGCAGCACCTCCTCTTCAATATCGGGGCCAGACATATTTGCTCTAAAGGAAGCTTTTGTTTCAACGGGTGGCTCAAGATCTTCGCTCAGAACTCGAGGAGATGTGGTAACGAATATAGGAATGCATCCATAGTTGGCCACATCAGATGCCATATGCAATACAACCCTCACCATTTCATCATTAAATATGTCCATGGGCAGTGCACACGTCCGATAGAATATGTTACTAGACCTTAAAGTTATTTTCATTGTGATATTATATTTATTAGGATTTATTTGTAAGACTTCATATACTCTTGCCAAAAATTGTTCAAACAGACAATTTTTTCCAACCAAAAAAGCTATATTTTTACCATTCATATACTCAATACGGCTATCCCCTAATGTCTCCCACCAACCATCATAACATAATTAAAGCACAATTGAATCCATTAAGCCTGAAATTATTAAAAAAAATTAATTATGCACTATGAAACTAATAAAAAGATTAAATTTTTATATATAACATAAAAAAATAATTGTATGTTGGTGCGACAGGTTGTTTGTCGCACTGTCGCACCAAGAGTGGGTTATAATGAATTTGTCCCTTGGTGCGACAAACTGCCTGTCACACGATTTTGGCGTGACACGCACGACTGTCGCACAAAGAGGCAGATTCGGGTAAATCTGCATCTTGGTGCGATAGTCTACCTGTCGCACCAAAATTGTGCGACATGTGTCTGTCGCACCTGTTTGCAATCGCACTGAATCAAATTCGCAAGTTGAGAAAATACCTCTTATCGCTCGTTGATATAAATTGGTGTTGGATCCGGATGGATTATGCTGTATTTGATCGGAGTTCATTTTTACCGTTTGCCGTTGTCGTTTGCCGTTGCCGTTTGCCGTTGCCGTCGCCGTTTGCCGTCGCCGGTGATGATTCAAGAGTGCAAGGTTACGTTTCGTTTGATCAAGGGAGAGAAAAAAAGTTACTTTTAGTTTGTAAATAAGGGTAATTTGGGGCAAAAAGCTTGTGTTTGGCTAATGTTGATAAAAAAATTTAGAAGGCTAATTGTGAAAATTGTAAAAAATTTTAAGTTATTTTTATAAATTTCCCTGTTTTTTGTAGTACAGTTATAAAATAATATCACTTAATTAAAAGTAAAAAAAAAATAGTGAAAGAAATAGTTACACCTTTGTAATCGTTGTAGAAGTTATAACAACGAACATAATACAATCGAATATGATATGATGTGACGCAACATAATATAAAAAAATAATGAGCTAATTAATGGATAATGTTGAGTTGACCTCTTAAAAATAAGACACGATAAGAATTGGTTCGAAGCTCGAATGACCCTTAATTTTTTTCAATCAAAGCAGCATATACAGCACAACCTTCATCTATATAAAAGAAAATTTCTACACTTTAAAAAAGGAAAATTACTAAGAGTGCTAGTATGTAAAGAGGAGGTCTATGAAGTTATAATAAAAGAAAATTTCATCCGCAGGATTCCTGAACCAGCTTAATAAGTGATTATGTTGCTCAATACAATATTTTATTCATGTCAGTTAATATCGCACAAGGGATCCTGTTAAAAACAATTAATTGATCTTATGAAGATTCGGCACATATGCAACGAACCTAGGGCCAAATTCCAAGTAGATAATAACATTATCTATGGTCCTGAATCTTAATTCAGTAAAGCCTTAGCATTTTGGAAACAATGCCCATGAGATATATATATATATATATGTTCGTCCGGAAACTGAAATTAGAAATTCCTTTGTCTTTTAATTATTATGAGGTGGCACTATTTTCTCTAAAGAGTTCTTCCTTCACCTTAAAGAAGCTCGTACGTTTCATAGGGTTAATTAAGAAGAGTTGAATACAAAAAATCAAAAGGAAAAGATAAAAAAATGAATTACTAATTGGAAAGAAGATAGGTTTGGTGCAACAATGTGATCCCAAAGCTGATACTATTATCATGATATCTTTCTTCAGTGATAAGAGAACAAGTAATACAATTGGTCTTGGATCGAATCTCACTCACATCAGAATTCGTGTGGAGTTTGGTTTGTATTTAAGAATTTTTCCTTTTGCATTTTTCTTTTTAAAAAGAATGATGTTGTGTCATCTTCTTTAGGACGCCATATATAGCACAAAAATGAACTGGGCCAAGCCTATGATATGAAACTGAAAGAGATTGCAGAGTGTGAAGTGAACCCCAAAACTTCTTCTATATCACTCTCAATCAGTTGTGCTTTTAAGATGAACATTACCCACAAGAGACCACGCAATAGCAGTTTTTGGTGAATCTGTGATTTCAGAAATTTAAACAAGTGTAGGTGCTCTCATTTTTTTTTTAATAAGGACATATTGTTAAGCCGTAGATGTTAATAGAGTTATTTTTAAATGCGTTATAAAGCCGTGTGATTTAATAGCATTAAAATTTGACTCTATTAAACCACATAACTTAAAAGTACAGGAAAAAAAATGAGGTTACCTACATTAGAGAAGAACTATATATATATATATATATATATGAGAAATTATCATTGTACCACCTTTATTTTACCTTATGTTCATCCAACAACTACAAACTTTTAACATGTACTTTGCACCACCTTTTTTTTCACATTTGTATCAACTATCCACTTTTGCATTAACACTATTAAATAATGTTAATAAAATAATAATTTTACCCCAAATAAATTAAAAGACCATTTTATTTTATAAAAACTTTAAAAAATAAAAAATTATAATGATAAAAATATCCCTAAATTTAATAAAAATCTCCTAAATTATTAAAATTTTAGGATTTATTCTTTTAAGAAATAAATTAAGTTATTTTAATAAAATTTTACAAAATTATAAATTTTTAATAAATAAATTCATTTATTTATATTAAAATTTTATAAATTAAAATTTTTAATAAAAATAATTATTAAAATTTTGTAAAATCTAAATTTAGTAAAAATCAGTTGATCACCTCTATTTGGGATTTATTTTTTATAAAATTTATGGATATTTTATGATTATAATTTTTAATTTTAAAAGTTTTTATAACATAAAATAGTCTTTTAATTTATTTGGGGTAAAATTATCATTTTCTTAAAATTATTTAATAGTGTTAATGCAAAAGTGGCTAGTTGATACAAATGTGAAAAAAAAAATAGTGGTGCAAAGCACGTGTTAAAATTTTGTAGTGGTTGGATGAACATAAGGCAAAATAAAGGTGGTGCAATGATAATTTCCACATATATATATATATATAAAGTAGTTTTTTGGGTCGGGATCATAAAGTACGGGAAACGTTCGAGAAAACTTTAAAATCGCGGGGTTTTAAAGGTTTAAAACTTAAAGCGCTTAAACCGCACGATTTATGCGTTTTCTCGAACGTTCCCGCACTTTAAAATTCTGAATTGGAACATTTCTATATATATATATATAGTGCAGGATCTTAAATTTGTTAAAGTTTGAAAAAGTTATAAACCATACAATTTAATAAGTGTTATAACCGTAAAAGCTATTAAATGACATGTTTAATAACTTTCTCGGACTTTAATAAATTTTAGGATGTTGGACCAATTATATATATATATCTATATATTTGTAATCTTCCTCCTTTCAACAAAAGCAGACTGGGTGGGGCTAATGATCTTGGGAAACAAGCCTTTGATCCTATTAGCAATCTACTTGGTAAATACACTTATAGATTGTATTGAAGCAGGAAATAGGCTGAAAATCTCCCATGACTGTAGGATTAGGCACTTTCGGCACCAAAACAATGATAGTGGAGTCTCTTAGACGTGAAGCAAAGAAAGACTTTTTAGTTTTTATGGCTTCTATTACATCCTGATTCACAATCTCCCAAGCACTTTTGAAGAAGTGGGCAGAATACCCATCGGGGCCCGGGGCCTTGTTACTGTTAAGGGAGAACATATTTCTTTTAATATATATATATGAACTTCAATAAACTAGTAACATTATATTAAAGTGACCTCCGGCAAAATTGGCAATATTAAACTTGTTGATAAGAACCTAAACAAAGTGGTCCTATAAAATTGATATTAAGAATCATCAATCCCTAAGTTCTAACAATAAGCTTGGAAAAGGTATGTATATTCCTGGCGTTACAGGATTATGCCATTTCCCTTTGAGACCTTTTTTGCCTACGGTGTTCAAGTTCATGGGGCCCTTTCTAACAAGTTGGAAGCTAGCTAATATCATTATGGCTTTGAATAATAACATGGACCAGAATTCCTTCTTCTTCTTCTTTTTTGGTTTAATATAGCTTTCGTTACGGAAAATTTAATTTCATGATTTGATAGAAAACTCAGAAGATGATACAAGCAGTTCGATCATATGATTAACTATTTTATGTAACTATATAGACCTATTAAATAATTTTCTAATAAATGCAAGTATGATTGGGAGGATATTTTTAGGTTGTACCATTGATGACATTGTATCTCTCATATATTTAAAAAAGAAAAGCGGAAAATCTCATTGATTAATGATTCTTAGATAAAAATATAAATAAAAGAAAATAAATGTCATGCTATAGAATCTCATTAATACACACGTGGCATTCTAATCCGAATTATACGTATGTGTAGAAATTAAATTGACCCTTTTCAAGAATCAAGTCCCAAAGTATGATGGCTTTAAAAAGAAGCATTGAGACTTTTTTCTTTTCCATTTTTAGGTCATGAAAGTGAAGAAGCTGCGACTTTTCAAATGCTTAAGAACTAAGAAATCACTACCGCCTTCTGCTGGTCCATGGCCAATTGCTTCTATAAAAGCAGATCATAATCATCATAGAGAGGGGAATCAATGATTCAGATGAAAAAGAAGAAGATATTAATTGTGAAATTGATCTACATAGTGCTTTTCAAATCTTTCAGCAATAACACTACATATGTATAATTGAGGATAAGCAGATAAAAGTACAAATCTTGATTACCAATCAAATGGAATGAAGCTTTCAAAGCATCGTTGCATGATAGATATATTCATATATTCGTCAATTGTGCAAGTTGACATAAGTTTTGCTGATTTATGAGTGGAGGAAAAAAAAATGAAAAGTAAAAGGAAAAAAGCATATTTTCATTATTCAGAATGAATGGATGATGAAGATGCTTCATTAAGATTTGAACATACGAAAATATTTTCAAGGGTGACTTGGATTTATTTGTGAATGCAGGTGTAATGAATATCAGTCCTTTTCTATTTTAAATCATGTATAAAATTAGAAATAATGGAGCCGGGTGTTTGCTTCATTAAGATTTATTTCTAATGGATGATGAAGATGCTTCATTAAGATTTGAACATAAGAAAATATTTTCAAGGGTGATTTGGATTTATTTGTGAATGCAGGTGTAATGAATATAAGTTCTTTTTCTATTTTAAATCATGTATAAAATTAGAAATAATTGAGCCGGGTGTTTGCAGAGGAGAATAGAGTGGACCTGCCTCTGACGCAATTGTTACTATGTGGGCTTTATGTAGATCTAGCCACTCGCACAGCTCAATTAAGTTGGGCCACTCCCGATCTCCAAAGAGAAGCTCCTTCATTACCCAATCACAAGATTCAAGCACACACTACCGATATGTAAAAAGAATTCTAGCTACACATAATCATATTCTACAATATTTACAGCTTTTTTAGTTGTAACTTCTACACACCTGGGGAATATATATGTTTTCATTAATCTTTAGCGAGGTAAATTTATATGTTTTATTAAGTATCCCAACATCTAAGTATTAATTTAAGTTCTAACTAATGTGACATTCATTAATTGAATGATGGTTAAATAAATTTACAAATTATGAAATCCATAATCCAAAAGATGATTGACACATAGAATTAGACTCAAATATTGAAATCCCTAATATTATTAATGTTATTAAGGCCCGTTAGGAAGTGCCACCAAGGCACCAGGCAGCTTGGCAGCTGTAGTGCAGCATTCCCAAACACAAGTTACAGCTGCCACAGGCCCATAGAAGCATGAATTTCTTGTTTTTGCAGCAGCGCAACACTCCCGAACAGCCCCTAAATCTGTAGTGGGTCCTCAATAATTTATGAAGAGTGCAATTCAATAGACTACTTGCTAATGCTGAGTGAGTGAATACTATATTTTCTACGCTTAAAAATACGTTAAAAGAAAAAGGGACGAGAAAACAAAAAAAATAGACGAGGTTACCATTTGAGTTAGATTTGGGATCCAATTGATTTCACGTAGCTCAAGAAAAGAAAAGGAAAATATAGCCAATGACAATCCCATCAAATATATGTCAAAAATAAACTCTTAAATGCAATCATTGATATTTTGTGTAAGATATTTCTTCAAGGAATCCACTTTCAATCTTTACTTCTTTCCACCTGTCCTTGTGGAATCATAATGCAACCAAAGACCATTTCTAAAGTGTGTACCTCTTCTTCATCTACACGAGTGCTACAAAAGATAAAGCCAACAATATATCTTTCTTCGCTAAAAACTTATCATCTATCATATTATACTATAATGATAAAAATACTAACTCAATACAGCTGGCTCCTTCATAATCTTATTGACTTTGTTTACACCCAACCAGGCAGGCACCATCATAATCCTCAAAGACTCATTTCCCCACCATAGCATTAAAAGCTTTTAGCCTTGAGGAACCCACAATATTTTATTAGCTTTCCCAATCTATGCACAGCCCCATTGTACTATCAAAACCAAGAAATCAATACTGAACATTTTTTTTTTCAGTCTTAGAGGAATCATTTTACAATCAATGAGCATGGATTGATGATGGAACGAATGAAAATTTTTTACAATTGCGTCGGTTTTTTTTTAAAAAAAAAACTTAAATTAGCTCTACTATGTTGTAGTTTGGACATATAAGTTCAGAATGATCAGATCTATTTTTAAAATGGAAAATCTACATTGATAATAAATGTTAGACAACTCGAACTTTGATATAAAAAATAGAGTGAGAAAATACCCCGCTTGACTGAGAAAAGTGGCTTGTAGAATTGCATTGTTTTTGTAACTCAAAAAGAAAATTTTGATGGTTCATTGAACACTGCTCAACTTGTCGAAACTCTACGCCCATGGGGCAAAGAATGGTATTTGGTGGGTGGGATTTCTCATTTTTATTTAAACCTTTTTTAGGAAAATAAATCAGTTAAATTCGATTGCCATAATTAAACATGCTATAGATCTAATAATCCTACTTTCTGTGTTACAAATAATTGGGATCCCACAAACTGTATTTGTATTGATATCCTAACAAAGCTAGCTACTTGTGGGAATCGCTATTTGCTACCAAAGGGCACATAATTATGAGTTTTAGCCATATTGTCTAAGTTGTCATAACAACTCTACCTAAATAAATCTGTACAGCATTGTGAATTCATTGTTTATAATTTCATATTTGCAACTCATTTAATTAATAATAACAGTACTATGAACATAACGTGATAAGACTAGTTAATAATCAATGGGTCAAATAAATACAGTATATGAAATCTATCTTTTAATGTAAATTGATTTTCAACAACCGTACCAATATATTATTAGATCAATACATAGACCATTATTACTACTCCTGGACTAGCAATTAAAGGATTTCATATCTGTGGAAGTGGGGTAGAGGTGAGCTATATGTATTTGTGATTGTAGTTGTACAGGTTAAAATTTCTGACGCTTCATAATTTAGGACATATGTACCAATGCTACTGAGAGAATGGCCTTTAACATTAATGCATTCAAATTGAAGGCAGAGGGCAGCATATGTTGTAAGTCTTATCTAGTGGACATGCTTAGTTGTTGCTGATACATGTTGCGATTTGCTGCTGCCATAGGACAGCTTCACAAGTTTGTTGCCTAAATGTTTTCTCTTCTTCATGTGGTTCAGTAAGTTATGTTAATATTTTCGGCTTATACATAATTACCAAATTAAGAGATGAATATGTAATTTTCGCCAACATATAATATGCAAATTGTATTTGTTGGCGCTTAGTGATCATTGGTAGGTATAGCGGTTTGGAAGGCGACATAATCAAGTTAAAAGAATGAGTTGGTGCAAGTAAGATAAGCAAATATTTGAGAGATTTGGTGGTCTGAACATGCCTAAAAAGAAAAGGAAAATAAAAAGAAAGAGGAAACAAACCCATATGGCCTTGTGAGAATTGCAAAGATCCTCCAAACAAACCCAAAGGCCTAGTGGTCTCCTCATCTTCAATCACTTATCTCCTCATACTAAAATATTCCGATGTTGCCTCAATGGTCTCACTACAAAAATCCTCTTCATAAATTTTATGTCTTTTTTCTCAATGCTTAACTAAAGACCTCATGTGATTATGTCTCTCTTATATTGCCTAATACACATATACATATATTAAAAGATAATCCTAAGTTTATATTATTTATCAAAAAATTGGGTTACCTTCTTTTTCTGTCTTTGATTCTGGAAGCACCCTTTAAGTTAATTGGTTGAAGCTGGCATATCTCAAAGCATTTCTACTTTTATTAGGACAACTTTTTTTAAAAAAAATTAAGTATATATTCACAGATATATGAATCTACAATCACTCTGCAACTCCACCCGAAAATAAAAAGTTAAGTGAATGTGAATGGGAATTATTGGAGAACTAAAGAAAGCCAATTGATTTTTATGTTTAGGAAGCCAATCCCTTTTAAAGCTCCTATATATATCTATATATATATATATCCGCTAAGCTAGCTGGGAAGATTGATTCCCATTCCCTAGCTGGGTGGAATGTTTAGCTTCAGATTTTATATGAATGCGTCTCAGATGAAGATTTTATGCCATATTAATTACTTTATCTTGACACCCATAACTCCATCTTATTCTTGTTCTCTCAACGAATCAATAAAGTTAATTATCCTGAGATCAATCCATTTACCTTATAATTAACTACCATATGTTACAACGATCGTGTATGGAAAACTTGAGGTGTACAATAACAACTTGAGATGCTTATAACATAATATATAATGGTTGTAATATTTTTCTAAATAAGCTAAAGGGAGTAATTGTAAGACATGATATGGAGAAGTTGGGTCTAAGATATGGAAATTGTCTTTACTACTGTCTTTCGATATTGCAGCTGGCAAATGGCATATATTGTCTTTGACCAGTCCATTCATCACATCGAATTCTTGACTCATTCTGTATCCATGCATGTATCCATGCATGTGTATTATATTTTCTGAAAAAAAGTAATGACGCTTCTTTTGCAAATGTGTCTCTTCTCTTCTTATCCTTATACTATTCATTTTTCATTCCTTTGGCTAACTGTGCAATTTTTTTTTTTTTTTTGGGAAGCTATAGCTTTCCCCTTTTTCTTTACTTTATTTTGTATCTTTTTGATATATTTTCCTTTTCTTAGGTAAGTCAACTTTTATATTCAAATTTCATCAAATTCTACTACTTTTAATTTGTCCCTTCATTAAAATAAAATTTTAAAAAATCCTCTACTTCTTAGTTTGTACAATCTTATGATAGAATTATAATTTAAACTATTTCTTTTTTTTAATGTTTAATGATGAAAAAATCTTCAATCCACATTTTTGATAAAATTAGGACACATTATTGTATTAGTAAATCACTTTTTAATAACACACAATAATGGCGGTATAAAAAATATGGGAAGACCTACCTTAATTTATCATAATATAAATGAGCCTAGAAACCCAACTTAAGATCAACTCCTAAAGAATGAGAAAATTTTACTCTCATAGCATTTGGAAAAATTTGAATTCTTAATCTCAATAATGTGGGGATGAGGTACCCACCACTCGACTAAAGAGTGGTTTATTATTTAAATACATTCGTGTATAACTTATTCTATATTGATATTTTTAATATTAAAAACACACTCTGGGATTAGTATAATAATTAATTGGATAATTTGCCACTTCATTGATTCATTTAATTACATAATTAAATGTGAGATCACTAAAGTTTGTAGAAGTTTAAATCGCTTTTGTTTTCATACCTTATAAGGATAAGAGGATACACAAGCGCTAGAGGGTTACAACCTATCAACAAGGCTAGGTACCAAGTAAATCTAGGCAAGTCTTTTGAAACGACTAGGCTAGATAATAAAAGGTTTATTATTCAAGAGAGTGGAATCTGACATTCCCCATTTAATGGGGCCGAACCTAGAAATTTCACAAGTTTAGACTATGAGAGGTTGTTTTCACTAGCTTTTTACAGGAACATGATTTATATTAAAGTCCATAATCGCAAAGAATGCTGTAGCTTACTGCCTTAGCACACGACCCTCTCTCCATAGGCCACCCAGTCTTGTCTGAGACCCTACTCTTGCCAAAATGTCACAGAAATATTTAATAAAATGTGAAAGAAATGACTGATATGAAGAAGATGAAATTCATCACAACCCTCCTTACATCATAAGGACTAATTGCACAAAAGGATGAATTTTCGGTCCAAATGATAAAAGATAAAATACAGAGAATTGTGTAAATTTAAATGTATTGATTTAGTAATCTTTTAGAGCTTGAACGTCTGTATTTTATAATATTTGATTTTTTTTAATTTGATGTTAAATATGGCCTGTCGGAAGCGACATAAAAAATGTAGAAAGAAAATAAAAGGGAAAACTGAAAGAAAAATCATATTCGGTGGCTTTCTCTGTAGATAGAGGCATCAAATGTTAGAATGCGTTTCTTCGCCACTTGGAATGCATATATTATTAATTATTAATGCATAATGAATCCATTGATGCAAATGTGCAAGTTCAGATTCAATTGATTATAATTTCAGATTTCAGTTGCACAATTTAAATAATGATTTTAGTATAAAGAAGTCCATCGCCAAATTTATACTTAAAAGTTAGTTCAAGAATGCCTCAATATCATATTATTATTAAGTAAATCCTCTGAGTCGTAAAATAATATCCTCAACACCCCTTATTATATTGATGTGACTTATGAGCTCATGTTTTGCCTGGTTCTTATCAGGTAGTAAGTTAGTGTGAGCTTATTATGTGGGAGATTGTCAATTTCTCCCCTACAGTAATCAATATATATCATTCACCCCATGTTATTTTTATAATAACTAATAACTCATTTGACAGTATAAGTTTATAATATTTCCTCAATTTTCAAATACACTTTTATTTATATTTATTATAAATTAAATAAATCATATGAATAGAAAATAATTAAAAATTGAGTATTAAAAACAAGAGATATATGTTTTGATGTGAACAAAAAAAAGTAATAATAAAATTTTTTCTTGTACTTTTTATTTTGTAAACATTTTCTTATAATAAATAATTAATAATATTTTAAAATTGAATGTAAAAATTACAAGAAAAATATTTTATTATTTATTTTATAATGATTTTTTATTGATCATTGAAGTTTTCTTATAACATTTTTATCATTTTATAATAATTTTCTTATATATTTATTATAAGAAAATGTTTATAAAATAAAAAAGTACATGAAAAATATTTTTTTATTAATTTTTAATTTTTTTCACATCAAAACATATATTTCTTATTTTTATACTTAATTTTTTATTTTAATTTCCATTCACGTGATTTATTTAATCTATAATAAATATAAATAAAAGTATATTTGAAAATAAGGGTACTATTGTAAACTTATATTATCAGGAGAGTTATTGGCTATTGTAAAAACAACGGGGGGACAAATCGTATATATTAATTACAGTGGGGGAAAATTGGCAATCTCCCCTTATTATGCTGTTAGTTTTAACTTATGTCAAATAAAAGCTCATTGACTTAACTCTTACTCAAAAACTAACTCAAGAGTTGAGGATTACCTCAAGCTAATTTTATTAGCCCAGTATCTATTTTTGAATGTCAGATAGTATCATCAACATAATAATACTAGCTTATATAATTGATTTAATTTTATATAAAAGTTGTCTTTTGGAATGTATAGTCTGGCATAATTACTTGATTATCATATCATTATTTTCTAATATTAGTAAATAATGATTCTCATGTGAACAAAGTTCGAACTTCACCTCTTGTATTCTTAAAAAAAATTCTTATTTCAATTAACTGATTCCTATATCATAGAGATCATTATTACAAATATTATCTCAATGTCAAAACAATAATGTTGATAGACAAGACAATTCGTAAAATTATTTTCAATCAGCATTCACTTATTAATAATCCATGATTATTATCACTGATTCTAATAATAGTCGACATCCTCAATGGTATTTTTTTTTTCCATTAAATACGTGTAAGAATCGATCGCAATAACTTCTAAACCAAAAAATATCTTAAGGGGTATAATCAATTATCACTAATTAGTGGAATAAGTTCAAACATTGAAATATATAGAAAATATATATATATATATATATTATATCTTTCATTTATATCCTCTAATTCATAAATGTTTCTATCCAAATCTCTGAAGTAAAAACCTAGTAGAAGAGTAGAACGTGCGGTGGCCAGGGATAAGTTGAGCCGGCCATTAATGTTCTGAATATTGTATGAATCATGCCAGTAGGTAAGGTGTCATTACTTAGGGCATGCCACCTAGCATTTGTTAACACTAAAAGTAACTGGGGCCATTCCTGAGAAATCTCGTCAGTTAAGAGCATTTGTGTATAACAAATAAAAGAAGAAAAAATAAATTTGAATGCACAAAGCAAAATTAACTCCTATTTCTATTTATATATTTCTTTTAATTAGAAGAAAGGATTGATAAACGTCACCGCATCACAAAAAGCCACGCGGAGGCTATGAACAAGAACAAAGTTTCGAGTTACTTTCGTTTATATAAAAGTACAAGAATATGATGTGAACATAATAAAGATAAGCTCGTTAGTTTTTGTACTTGAAGCTTTAATTCTTGGAACTTTTTTCTTCAAGTGTTTGAATCAACAAGAAATGCTACCTTGTTTTGCGGGTTATTGCCTGCTTCACCGCTATTTCATTGCATAAATTACGGGATAGTATTTGGTTGATGCTGAAAAGAAAGATGAGGCCAAAAAAAAAGGCAGCAATTATATGTATAAAGATTGATCATAGTACATAATAAGTTGTGGTACCAGGATTCTGGGTCAACAAAACAGAAGTCATAATAGAGAAATTATAAGTTTAGATTGTTAGAATGGGAAAAAAAAATGTAAACTAAAAGGGGTCCAGTATCTGAGGCCTCAACATAGCTCCGCCTATCTTTCTCTTTTTTTTTTTTCAATGCTAGTTAGACAATTTAACTATATAGGAGAAATAATTGATGAAAATAAATAATACGGGCATTTGATAATTATAATTTGTATATATTAGTTAGAAGGAAGAGTTTGTTTCCTTAATAATATTTTATTCTAAAAACCCTTGGTTCTAGTATATCTGGTCTGGTGACACACATCTTTTTAAATATTATAGATCCTTGAATATGCACATAAATGATGGAACTTGAGAAATGATATTCATCTATTGTTAATAATGAAGAGATGTTCAAACCATCCATTATGATAAAAACCATCACATATTTTGTTCTTAAAACGAAAAAGAATGAAATGATAATAATGAAGAAATGAAAATGAAGCACATTGGTGCAATAAAGGAAAGCAAGGTAGCCCATGTAATAGGTGCATAAATGATTAGAAATAATAATAGCCGCTAGTGGAGTGGATGGAGCAAGAGACACAACAATCACCAAAACTCCCAAGTTCAGCTGATATAATTTCTCTCTCTCTCTCTCTCTCAATAAATCTGCTTATATATAATATTAATAACGAGGGCGTCCAAGAACTATGATTCCCTACACATCGGATCTGCTGCAATCTCTCATTGCCTCTCAATACACCCATCTCTCCCCTCTATTATTTTTTGCCCATTTATCCATTAAAGATAAGATTGGAGCTCGCACTATCGAATTTTGGGCACATTAATTATTTATATATCATCATATTTATCAAGCTTGCAATAGAGAGACTACAAAAGAAATATGATTAAACAAATCGTGCAGGGAAAATTGATCTTTCGTATTTCGAAAGGTCACATAATATATATTTTTGGTGGCTGCCGTATGCCTCATTTTGGTTGCATGGGGATTTTTTTTTTTGTATCAGTACTGTATTTTCCCACAACGGAGAAGAAGCTTGCTCGCCATACAATTTGATTGGACCACCGCGGCATATAATATTCATATGAATTATATAATTAAGGCCGGAGAATGACATTTTCATCATTTTTTAAATTGTTTTTACAACTTAAAGTCTTGATAATTTTGGGTATCTCATGTCAACAATAGTGATAGAAAAACTATTAAAAGGTAAATGTGTAACATTTTATATAGAATTATAAATTAATTACTCAAGACCTCTACAAATTAAAATTAATTAATTTGTGTGTCAAAATGTCACATTTACAATATATTTTTTCTGCTATATTATAACATCAGTGATGAAATAGAATATTAAAAATTTATTAGTAACTAAGCGGTAAAATAAAAAAATAAAGAGGGACCAAAGCGTCATTCTCAACATAATTTAATGGAGTCATGAAAAGCAATTATTACCAAGTGAAAGAAATATGAAGAAATAACTCAAAATGATGAATATCAAGAAAAGCCCACTTGCCTAACTTGATTTTAAATGGATCCTACAAGGAATAATACTCACTGTAATTGATGGTATGAAATCTAAATAGAATCCAAAGGAAACCATTAGGGATAAAAACACTGTACGGGAAAATATTAGTCAATCCAAATATATTAAAAGTAGAAAGGAACTTGAGTGATCGTGAAAATGAAAGACACAATAAAAAAATTGGGGGGACACCCAATGGATAGTTATCTGTTGATCAAGACCACATAGAAAGTGACATAAGAATTGAGATGGTGAAAATCTTC
>NW_006262022.1:5151008-5186048 GCF_000493195.1 Citrus x clementina
ACAAATAACCAAAATTAAAAAAAAAAACTCAAAATATATTTTAATGGTAAAAATACTTAGGTCGCTTTTCTAATTTGGATTGGATATCGCTTCAAACCGACTTTTAGATTATATAATTTTTTTAATTAATCAATCACTTTCTTAGTCCTTTTCTAAATTTGAACTATAAATTTAAAAGTCATCCTTAAAATTAATATGGATAATGTGAATGAAGTAAACTCGCATACACTTTACGTCAAAAAAAAATATGAGACTTAAATCTATCAATTAAATCTATCGTATTCATGTCAATTGTCTTTCACATACCTTAATCATATTTTTGTTTTTGTTTGATTCATGTCGAGCAAAGACCATAATTAATGAATTTCAATAAAATAATTGGACTTAAACCCATTACATATATATATATATATAAAGAGGAAGTTAGTGCTTTTAATTAGAAAGTTAGTTACATAAGCATACTAATCATTAACAAAGATACAAAATAAGTTAATACTAATTATAAAAGCACCCTCCTATTTTAGGAAGGGGCTGACAAATCCTTAATACCCGCAGAATCTCAAGCCGAAGCCTGTAATACTACTTTTGTTGTAAACACGCGCTTTTTGTACTCGTAAAAAGCACGTGACCAATAAATAACAGCGGTGAAGTCCACCTTCCCACGTGTAGAGTGGGAGGAATCTGTCAACAGTTAAGCTCTTACAACTTCCCAGGTACGAAACCGCCAATCACGATACTCTAGACCCCGTTTGAATGCGTCGAGTGACACGTCATCGACATGAAATGTCAGATCAGAAGCACGAGAAGGTACCACGTGTAAGAATCCATGTGGTTGGGGACGTAACAGACGACTGGTTTCCCGCCATCCTTCTCGGGCCCAAAATCCTAAACACACTGCCGCATGCACTGATTATAAGATGATCCATTTGTGAGTTCCCAACTCCCCATGCAACTCCCTTCGTTTTTATTTCTCAAAAAAATAAAATAAAATAAAAGGGGTAGAAGAAATGATACCATTGTTGGGAATCATGAATCTTCGTGATCATTGAATAATAAAATATATTTGTCACAAGGAAGGATACTAATTCGTTCTATTCCGTATTTTTGAGTTATTTTTTTTAGTATTCTAACTATTCTCACTTGTATTTGGTATAAATTTCTGAACGATGCTAAAAAGTCTATATAAAATGATATTGTGATTATATGGACTTACATTCTCGGTAGACGTACGCTTGATTATAATGAGGATAAATTTAAATTAAACTAAAGAAAAGAATCTTTAAAGTGATCAAATGATTCGATTAATAAATTAATTTCCAATAATTATCATCTCAATCTAATCAACTAATATATTTGTGCTAAATAATGCTAAACTCAACCAAATCAACTAACAAATATTCCTTTTAAAGGTTTTATAATAGTTTGACTTATCTCTTTCGTGCATGAAAAAACGAATAAATTTTTATCTATGTGTAAGTCAAATTCAAGATGTTAATATTTACGCATCTCTCATAACAATCATTCTGCCGCAATTTTTCTTTTTTGAAAATCTAATTATATCTGTCTATCTTGACTTTGATTTATGAGCAATACGAGCACTCATCAGCAGATATTACAAGCTTAATTTAGTAATAATGGATCATAAAGTTAACCAACATCGAAGACACGTCACTTACAATATTTATATCTAATTAGATGCACCGTTTTCATAATTCTTTCATATTTTTTCTTTAAAATCCTTTACAAACATAACTTTAAATATATTCCTTGAAATTTTCAAAGACCAGAGAGATGCACAAACCATTACTAAAAATTCAAATTTTAATACCCACTAGAATTTCTTTTCGAGAACTCCACTCATTTTTGTTGTTGTTGTTCTTCTTCTTTACCACGGTCAATGCCAAAGAAACAGCAAAAACTAACGCCACTTTCTCTCTTACAATTTACAGCTCAAAGCAAAGCAAAGCAAAGAAGTGGCAAAAAACCAAACCCAACCCCCCTCTCTTATCTCTCCCCACCGTCCATGCTTCGGACACTCCCACGTGGCAGTCATGTCAGTGGGTCCCATCTCCCACGGCCTCTGGTTATGGATACATTCCCATGGCTCTCTCCCCCATTTTCCCCCCTCTCTCTTGTCTCTCTCTTCCTCCCTCTCAATAAATATTAAATAAAATACATACATTAAAAAAAAAATCTTTTTTTTTCATAACATTAATAATAATTCCGGTGGAGTTTCTGTCATATTCCGGCCACTCACTTTTTTTCTTTCTATATATACCCCACTTTCACTTTCCCATCAATACCCTCACCATTTTTTTCTCTCTCTTTTAATTCATTCCATAAAGAGCCACTACACATATACATGTATGCACCTATATGTATATATAACACGCCTGGGGCTCTCGTATAATATATAGTACAAAATCTCTTCTTCACAATGAACTCGTGTTAATGTGTTAAAGCTCATCATCATCAGCAGCAGCCTTACGATATCGTACAATCACAAAACCTAACCCACCCTTGGTCGTCATCACCATTTCAACTTCTTCTTTTCTCTTTTCTTTTTGATTCATAATAATATTAGGAGTCTTGTAATTGTTTTATTTTGTGGAATGATGAATAGAGGGACGTTGCTGCCAGAGATGTTGCACTGTGCGGACATTACAGTACTTGAGAGGCAACGTGCCCGCTTGAAATGGCAACAAGACCAGCTTCAGCAGCCGCAGCAGCAGCAAGAGCTTCAACAACAACAACATCAAGAGCAGCAGCAGCAGCAGCAGCAGGAAGTGCGTTACTTTAGTGAGTTGAGTCAGTTGATCAGCCAGGGTTATGACGAGGGTGGCTTGATGATGGGGCAACAAGTGAAGCCCGACCCGGCTTTTGAAAACGGGTGGCCTGACTTGGGAAAGATTGTTGCCCCTGCTGCCGGCTACGGATTTGGGCCTGGTTTTGAGGCCAGTTATGCCATTTCAAGAACCTCTAGTTCCCCACCGGCGGTGGTGCCAGAGGCCGTGGATGTGAAGGGGAAGGTGTCAGTGGCTGCTTTGAATGAGAAGGTGAGTGCTGCGGTTGGAAGAGAAAGCTTCAAGAAGAGGAAAGCTGATAAGGTTCAAAACACAAAGGTTTGTTTGAGCTTATTTTTTTATTATTTTTTTGGCCTAATTTAATTTTATATGAATTATAAGGGAAAGTTTTGACAAGTTTGGTCTCTATAAATGCTTATTAATTGTTTAATTAATTATAGGTTGCTGTAGAAGAGAACACTAAAGACAAAAGGATGAAAGGATCAGCAGAAGAGGGAGACTCATCAAAAATCACAGAGCAAAACAACAACAACAACAACAACAACAACAACAGAAGCAACAGCAATAATAATAATAATAAAAATAAAAATAATAAAGAAACTTCTGCTGATACTTCAAAGGCTTCTGAGGTTCAAAAGCCTGATTACATCCATGTCCGGGCTCGCCGCGGCCAAGCTACTGATAGCCACAGCTTAGCTGAAAGAGTGAGTTTTAATTTCACCAGAAAGTAAAATCTTATGAACAAACTTAAGTTCATTAATCTTGCTCTGTAAACAAGTCTAATTCAATTACCTGTATTGGCAGGTGAGAAGGGAAAAAATCAGTGAAAGAATGAAGTATTTGCAAGATTTAGTACCAGGATGCAACAAGATCACAGGGAAAGCTGGAATGCTTGATGAAATTATCAATTATGTTCAATCTCTTCAAAGACAAGTAGAGGTAAAAAGAAAAATAAATAAATAAAAATAATTCATCTCAATATTCATTTTGCTTATTTCTACATATTGTTAATCTTTCTAATCATCTATCTCAATAATTGAACAGTTCCTGTCGATGAAACTAGCTGCTGTAAATCCAAGGCTTGACTTCAATGTTGACAACTTATTTGCCAAAGAGGTGTGAGGCAACATTTCAAACTCAATCTCCCATGTTACATTTATATATAATTGCTTATAATTGATTGATTACTTGTTACATATATATTTATTTTCACTAACGTTTGATATTAATTTGACTCATTAGGCCTTTCCCGTTTGCCCATCAAATTTTCCCACAATTGGAATGTCATCAGAAATGACCCATCCGGCAGCCTATCTTCATCAGTTCAATTCTTTACAACAACAAGCTGTTTCATGTTCTGGTTTGGATTTGGGAATCATTAACCCTTCTGAAATGGGGCTCAGAAGAACCATCAGTGCTCCTGTATCGGCCCCGGAAACATTTATTGACTCATCTTGCTACCCTGTAAATAGTTTCCTCTCCACTCTTTAATTTTCTACTTTTCAATTTCTGTGCTGTATTAATTCTTTTTACTCACATAGGTAACACTTAATTAATTTACAGCACTTACAGCCCTCTTCAAATTGGGATTCTGATTTGCAAAACTTCTACAATGTGGCATCTTTTCCATCTCAGCAATTTACAGGTAATTAACTAAAGAGAAATTGCATATATGTGTCTTGTCAATCTTTTCTGTTGATTATTTTTCACGTTTTAAGGCAGAAATTGAATCAACATAGTGGGTTTAATTTAACAACGGACGATGGAGACCTTATAGAGCCCCACAATTGCTAATGATTTCACTTTGGAAAAAATTGGGTCCTCTTGCAAACTTTCAAATATCTTTCTCATTCTAAAATCATTAAACCCATAGATTTTTATTGTTTTTAAAATTTTTTGTAATATTCCCACAAATGTTTTTCAACAAAGGTGACATTAAAGGTTGTCGTGCATCTTGGCTACCCCATGACTCATTAACTATCTATCACTACCTATTAATGGTGGATGTACAATATACAAAGACATAAAGCTAACTGGGGTCCCCTTTTGTATAAGTGCTAATTCCATTATATAAATTATCAAAACGATCTTAATAAATTTGATGAAATTTTACATTTCTCAAAAATTTCTAAAATGGGCATTCGTGAAAATGATCTAACTCAAGTCAATTGACCTCATGCAGGTACCCTTGAAGCTAGCAATCTAAAGATGGAGATGTGAATCAAGAGTATTCATCACACGATTTCTTATGACAGATTATTGCAGATGCCTTTGATTCAAATTCTTTTCTTCTTCTCTAAGTACATAGCGTATATATATTTTGTATGTATACTTGAGACAAGTACAACGAATAAGACTAATACCTATTAACTTTAACCTTTTTTCATTCAATTGTGTGATCACAGCATGCTGAGTTTTAGTTAAAATTGAATAGTTGAATGCAGTTAAAGATGATAGCGATGGGATTTCAAGAAAATAAAATAAAATAAAATAAAAGATGATAGCGATGGATGCAGGGGACCAAAGCTTAAGCATTAGTGGGGTTGGAAAAAAAGACTTGAGATAGGAAATGCAAGCAGGATGAGACATCTTCAATTCACATCCTCTGCAACTTATAATTTTTTTCTTTCCTATTCATCTTCTTAATTTTTTACTATATGCAAAATCATTTTGTGGACAAAATTACGCATGGAACATTACAGCAATCTAGTTCATTAACTTCGCCTACACCACTTTAATTTTTTTAAATTGTTATAAACTATAGATATATTACAATTTAAATCTACTAGAATTTTAGGTATATATGCTTTGTAGTACAACAGAGAAGTCTGCTAAGCATTAACTTTAAAATCTGCTCCCACTAATGCTTGAGGAGTTATCTTATTCAAAGGGAATGAGCTCCATGGGGCTCAAACATATTCATGTCCTCAATATGTTAAGGACAGGAGTATTACAAACCCAATGGCTAAGTGTCACGTTACTTGAAAATAATTTTTTTTTTTAAACATTATTTAAAGAAGCACAACATTTCTTCCTAATTTAATTTATTGTTTATCTTAGTTATCTTACTTAAAAAGAAAAAAAATCATTTTTTTTAAAGAAAGTATGCCTTTCATTAAAGACTAATACTAGTCAACAAAACAGGACCAATAATAGCCAGCAATACATTGCCACAAGTGCGTAAATACAAGGCCACATGAATGCACTATTTTACTAAATTCTTGATGTGTGCATTTATATCTCGAGTCTCAACCAATCAAAATATAACAAATGCGCACATGGTAAAAATTAAACTTGTGGGAATGTGGAGTGGTATAGACTGCCAATCGATAAACCATGTGATAAATAAATAATTGAAGTAACCAAAGCTGTCGAGAGAGAGGCCTTGAAAGAGCTTAGGGTAACTATTTAGCCAAAGACGAAAAGCTTGCACGGTACTTCTATTTTATGGAGAGTTTGTACTGATGTTAATTGTCATAATGATGATAAAATACTACTTTTATCTCACTATCAAATTGGCTTTACATCTTATATTACACAAATTTACTTTAAATTTCAAGTTTTACTTTTCATTGCGAAATGTTTGTATTCCATTAAAAAAATTCATTTATTGGGTGTTGTAACTTTCAAACTACCGTTATTATGAAAAAAATTGTAATTATAAAATAAAAATAGATAGTGTATTGTAAATATATAACGTTTAAGTAATAATTTGGACAAATATAGTAAAAAAATTATAAATTTTTTATCATATTAGCATTCGCTTAAATCAATTTAATTTTCAAGTCACAACGGCTAATTTTTACCGAATACTTAAGTGTTGTAGTTTAAAATCTAGTTTCAATACCAAATTGGGCATTAATGAATGAGAAAGGGGCAACTCGTGGGCTGCGGCGAGTGGGGGGACCAATGAGAGTTGCACAACTAAATATTGAATGTATATTCTTCTAATTCTCACACAACAGCCTCAAGGTTTTATTTCATTTTCAAGCCATAAGTAACACAGAAGGAAGTGGACCTGGCCTCATCCACAGGCAAGATCTCTCTGATTCTCTTTGTTTTCTGTGGATGTTGAAATATGATATTGCCTTTTCAATTTCTCGGGCCCAATCCAGCTCTCTATGAAAAAATTTTCCATCCAATATAATTTTTGAGGTTTCTCTCTCCCCTTTTCACATTGTGCAATTCCAAGGTTTTTAAAAAGGGATATTATTATTTTCTTATTAAAGGTATTCTGACACATCATATCAGTACCACAGTTTGGTAAAACTATCAATTTATCACCAAACATTTAAACTGTTATCATTTTCCCACCATTCCATTAAAACTCAGTTAATATGTAATGAAAAATTCATAAAAGGTCAATTTTACCCCTGGAGCATAAAAGACCATGTAATTAACCTTTTATGAATTTTGTAATTAAATCATCATTTGTTGTTCTTCCTTCTTAAAGGGCAAAAATTACCCTTTATGAATTTTGTAAAATTGACCGTGTGATGCTAGGTACTTCATAAATTGATTTAATTTATTAAAATTTTAAAGGACAAATTTATTTATTTAATTTTTTGTGTAAAATTATTATCATCATATCAAAAATTAATATTTTAATCTTAAATCACATAAAACTCAACTTGTTACTGAGATAAAGCAAAAGCTCAATTTTATAAGCTCAAGGTTAATTACATGGTCTTTTACGCTCCAAGGGTAAAATTGACCTTTTATGAATTTTCCGTTATATATTAACTGAGTTTTAACGGAATGATGGAAAAATGCTAACAGTTTAAATGTTTGGTGGTAAATTAATGGTTTTACCAAACCGTGACCATGATGTGTCAGAATACCTTTAGTGGGAAAATAATAATATCCCTTATAAAAATTCAAAAAGAAAAATACTTCAAAGATTCTCTTGGCTATGTGTGTACTTTTGTGCAAGTGTGCTACGACAAAAAATTGTTTGAAGCAAGTAGCAATGAGCTTAGCCTTAGCCCCCCAAGTTTGTCTTTACCTTGACACAAACTCAATTTCTGCAAAGTTTTCATAGACAGAAAAAGCATAACTTTTGATTTATATAACCCAACAAGAAAAGGGTAATAAGGGTGTGCAAATAATGCTTTTTCTTTCTTACTTTTTGGGCAGCTGGAGGCAACTGAAAAACAACGGGCAATCCAAAAGCAATTATCTCTGCTTGGATTAACAGAATTGAGAGAAAATATTGAAGATAAATGTATGACCTCTAAAGGCACTAACGTACAACAATATAATATCATTTTGCTTGCAGGTAGGATGATATAGGCACTAGAGCAGCATCTGTTGACAAGAACTCCAATGGTGCTCTCCAAACGAGACAGACACAGAATGCTTATGAGCATCAAAAGCAAGTGATATTGAACGATCGTCTGTGTAGAAAATACAAACTCTCAACTAAATCCTAGACTAAACAAGTGATTCGATAATGGCTTCTGAAGAAGGTAGAACAAGAAACGAAGAAGATCTATTTATTCAAGTTCAAAATGATACTCTGCTAAAACTAGACAGCTACAGTTCTGCCGTTTGTTCATAGAAGCTTAGCTGATCTAGAAATTATCAGAATGCAACTGAGTTTAGCATCAGATAATGAGAAAATGACAAAACACATGAGCCATTTATTAAAAAGAGTCATAACAGCAAATATATTACAAAGTTTTGAACTAAATTGGTGCCATCAGATACTTAAATTACAAATAATCAAAAGTAAAGTATCAACAACGAAAAAAAAGGACAATGAAGTCTTCTTTAGATATTACAGACATTCTTCCATGCAGCTTTCTTCCTAACACTAGCTAATAAAAACAATCAATTGAACGATCACACAATGCACACAAAGTTCATGACCTACAGATCCCCAAAAGTGTATCTGGTTCCATCATATCAATGATGCATCTCCAGCTTCTGCCAATCCACAAAATACAATTCTACTTAAGTTACTCCTACGCTACAAAGCCATCTTATTAAAAGCAGGGAATGCAACTGGGACTAGTACCTTTTCCAGGAACAACTATAATAGGAGCAGTTTTACAATGGTGTAAACAATATTCACCCACACTTCCCTGCAGTACACTGTAGAGCAATCCAGCAATGTTAGAGAGGGGCATTAACACAATATGAAAAATAAATAAATAATTAGAAAAGAGGGATGTTCCAATAAAGGTTCTCCTAGTTTATTAAAGTAAGGGATCCCCTAAAACACACGAAAAACATACACTCTAATGCAGTATATTTTGTCCTATAATATATTGGAATATGTGTTCTTCTGTTTTTAACTTGTCCCTTAATTTAATAAAGTAAGGTAGCCGTTACTTGATAATGACTCATTAGAAAAAAACATGCACATACAGAAGAAGAGATAGAGAGAGAAAATAGATGGTAGGGAGAGAACCTACCTCTGTATTAGGCCTCTGCCTCGGCTACCAATCACCACAGCTGCTGGTTTTAACCTTTCAGCTTCCTTGCAAATTACCTTAGCTGCATCCCCTTCCACAATCCGAGCCTTAGTCCTCACCTGCTCCATATAAATTATTTGAGATTGATGCTAATGCTTCTCAAGACACCAACCTTGAACAATTATTGATTTGTCAAAAGTCATAATCAGTGTGCTGTGCCTATTTGGCTATGACGACTTGTATTCCAAATTCAAAAAACTAGCTCTATTATATTTGTTACCAAAACATAGGAGGAAAAAGAAAAAAAGGTAATGCTGGGGATGCAAACCATTGTGTACAAAATAATTTGTACCCTTAGTATCATCCAAGGGAAAATCTTATATTTAGGTACATGCAAGATGCGACAAAACAGCATGGGAAACAAATTCTGGTGTTGCATGCAAAGGATGCTTTTAGGAGCTCAATTACGATGGTAATATCATAATCAATCATCTTAAACTATTGCAATCAATGGTGTTTCAGAGAAACATCAAGTTCACTGAAGTTGAAAAAGACAGGTACTGAGTTGATTAATAAATTCAGCGCCTCTCCTAATTCAAGATTTACATTTCTAACATCTTTGAAGCAACAATAAAATAAAATTTCACGAGATGGTATTGAGAAATACTCAAAAGGACTGACCATAGCAACATCCATAGCCTCTATAGCAAGCTTCTCCATCAGCCCCTGGCTCATATCATAAACAATTTGATTCTGCACACCTGAAAGGATAAAAGCCATATGCCCCCATTTTTCATTAAAACTAGTAGAACGTACAATTATAAATTCAATGCACACACGTCAAGATTTTAGTAGCAAATTCGCCCATACATTCCCCCCCCGGGGCCGGGGCGCTTCTCTCTGTCTATTCTTAAGTATTAAATGACACGCAACATTTACAAATGGGGATGATTAATGACCATTAGAGGCATTGTTATAACAATTCATTTGTAACAAGAAGCTAATCAAATTCAGAACAAAGAACACAAAATAATCAAGTTTAGTGCACACATCTCAAGATTTTAGTGATGAATAAGAGCCTACACAAAACAAGATTTCGGATCTCTCAGTTGTTTTCCTCTGTCTATTCTTGACTTTTAAAGATGAAATTAATGGTATGTTAAACTACTTAACTTTCCATTTGTAACCCTCAAATTTCTCAAAATTATTTTTTATGCGTCTCCTTCATCATTGCTCTCGCGTACACATCTCGTTCAAGAATAGACAAGAAAGAAGAAACAAAGCATTGGTATGAATCCTTTTGCAACAAGATTGTATGTATGATAATAAAAAGGGGGGGGGGGGGGTAAAATTTAAACATACTGGAAACAGCATGGACAAGATGGATGGTGTCAGCGAGTCTGCAGAGATGGATGAGGGCCCAATCGAAGGCGTGCTTGCTGTTGGGACCATGATCGACGGCTATCAATATGTCTCTGCCTCTCCTTCTCTCCCCTGTCTCTCTCTCAAGCTCTGGTTCTGCTGCCGCCGTGGGCGACAGAGTCGGCAGATTCACCTCTCTCCAGCTGTAAACTTCTTCCTCTTCCTTCACCGGTTCCATTGTCCCTGTTTCTCTGTTTCTTTTCTCTGTGTCAAATGGAAAGAAAAGTAATAAAAAGAAACAAACCCCTTTCCGTGATTTCGGTAAAAGACACGTTCGATAATCTCTTTATCGATATTATTAATATAATAATAATTTCAATACATTAATGGAAGAGTCGTGTCGAGCTGACCATCTTTGAATGGTCTTCTCCAAATGTGTAAAATAAGTGTTGGATTTGGTTACGACAAGACAAAGTCTGTGAGAGCGCGGGAATCTAGAAATTTATTGGCATCTAAAACGGTAAAATTCCTTGTGATTTTGGTAATTTTATTAATTTATCCTTATCTTTGGTTAGAACTTAGAAGAAATGATTAAAAAAAGAAAGAGGAATTAAAAAAAAAAAAAAAAAGAGAGAAAGGAAAACGAATAAAAAAAATCAATCTTACTTTCGTTATTTAGTTGGATAAAGGATTTATATTTCTCTCCTCTTTTTCTTTCTTCTCCTTATATTTCTTTAAAATAGTTCATCCCGTCCACATATTTCTCAATTTTAACATTAAACATATTTTAACAAATTAATCAATAATTACTTTTGTTTGCCACATCGTAAATGTTGATTGGTGTTAGTTGACTTAATTTTTTATTGTTAATGTAATTATCTTATTATACCTATCCTCGCGACATGTTAAATGTTACATCACTCGGTATCTTATTTTTAATTATTGATGTAACTACTTTTGAGGATTACGCAATTGTCCTCACTCCCTGACCCAAATTCAAATTGCTTATTTTATTGACTTCACCTTTGCTAACAGCGTAAAACGTGACAATAGCCCACTTAATTTGACAACTTAGGCTCGGGTAAGCTAAATTCACGCTTAAGATTTTGGTAGATGATCAAACAATCATTTATTTAAGAATTTATGAGATTCTCGTAAGTACATATGAGTTGTCAACTTATTTTAATCAAATAAAGACGATTTAAATCGTTACTTTGTACCCAATACATTAACAAATCCTCATAAGACTAATTAATAAATAAGATCATATCCAACTTAGTCCAATCTGACATACCAAAAAGTGTAAAGGTCTTGATTACATTAAAGAGACATGTTAATGTAGATTTATTCAAATTTCGTATGAAAACATAAATATATTAATGTCATTAATGGGCTTATTTTATAAGACTGTAAATATATTAATAAATCTATCCAATTTTTTTTTTTTTTTAATTCTGGACTCCAATCTTCTGCATCCCAATCTACAGTGTGTTTTCGTCTCCTAACAAAATCCGGTAATAATATGTTTTCTCTGAAGCAGTTGTGATTGCGTCTGCCCAAATCCATCCAATGACACATCTACAAACAAATATTGAAGCTCTACCATGTGATATGCACTTTTTGCCAGTCCAAATCCTTTTCCTCAAACAAAATTCTATCCTCAGCCTGCTCTCCAGCTAAAGATTTAAACTTGAAGTATTGCAGTCCAGCAAGTGCAAAACATAGTACTTCTAGTTGTCCATGTACTACATTTTTCAAATGCCTAAACCGACTCCATGTTCGAAACTATTCAAGTCATGGCCGTAGCCGGAGAATGAACTTGCCAAACCAATCACAACATGATAATTACTCAGCTTACCCTCCGAGGAAGAGCTACACAGATGCTAAACCACTGATGTAATCATCATACATTTCAGTGCAGGCGAGTTCTAGTTGTTCTGTTTGAAAACAGAACTGCAAAGCCCGGGTGTTAGCTTGCAACATTGGTTGTTCTGCCTGCAATGGGTGCAAGGATTCTGCCATTGGCAATAACGTGTCCTGTTCATACATTCTGAAAAGCCAATCATCCGGCTTCTCCCTTCGTGTGTAATTATGCAATGCACAGGCAACCACTACCAACTTCACCTGTGTTTGTAATGGGCATGGAGGAGCAGATAACAAAATGGTGAACTGCCCCTTTAGGGCCCCAAAAAATACGATCAGTGGCAATCCGTAATGATGAATGCCGTTGATTAAATAGCTTTTGGCATCTCGTCGATGATAACCGCTGGGAATTTGGTTTGTGCGGTAGGGAACACCTTGATATGGGGCAATGAAGCCTGGCATATTTGCGTACTTGTTATCCACAAGGTAGTACTTTCCTGGATCATTAAAGGTTTTATTCAATAAGAACTCAAGAGAAGGGACTTAAAAAGGCAAACCCATAAACACATGTCACTCTCTCCGCGATCGTATACGGGATCCCAGGGCCTATAGAATTGTCCCAACAACCTTACATATTTAAGACACCCTAGACCTCATCATCTTCTGTGTTTGTATGCAATTAATTCGGATCTGCAAACAACATTCTAGTGAGTCCCACGTAACCATAAACAACACCTTGGGGGACCTTACTGTATATTGCGTCTCGCGAGCGCTGAATTTAGAAGAACTCGCAAATCTGACGCTGAGCCTTCCCAACCAGCCGGGGACATAATGAAACTTCAAATCAAATGAGCAAGCCGCCGGCACGTTTTGCAGAAAGTAATCCACTCTGGTTACGGAAAGGTCCCCGCTCGTCTACACGTACCATAACTGGAATGTGCATACCCATCAACGGCTCCAACACAATCCTGGCATAAGATCGTTATTAATTAAAAAAAAAAAAAGAGAAACGGAAAAACTAAAGAGTAAGAGAAGGTGCTCAGGATAATTAAGAATGGATTGGAGAATTTTTCCTCATGTTAATCTCAGATTAACGAGATTAATTTCACTCATCATCATCGCACTTTCTCTTCCGAAGAAGTATAAAATTAAAAAAAAAATCATATTAAGAAAACAAAAACAAGAAAGAAATTTTGAGAAAAAGCAGATGCGCAGACGGCTGAATTGGGGTTTAGGGTTTCGCTTTTCCCATTACTACTATTTATAGGCAGAGAGAGGAGAAGAAGACTGAGAGGAGGCGTGCTCGTAAATTTCATTGATACCCTTTTGTTTTTATAATTCGTCAGATAATTATAGAGTTTTTATATTACTTCTTAGCATGTCCAAAATTCAACTCTATTTTTTATTTAGAATTATAGATTTTTTAATAAAATGATTAAATTATATATTTATTAAATAAACTGAAATCATTAAGAGGATAAAATATTATTATTTCTTTAACTTATTATAAAAAAGTATTATGAAAAAAAGTATGTCAATATATTATAATATCGTTACTAATATTTGAAAGTTACAGAATAATGCAGTAACAATTAACAACATTTTTATAATTCCATGACTTATTTCCTTCACAATCATATATGCTTATTCTTTTTCTTCTTATTAAATCAAATTATTCAAGGATTATTGCATTGTTGTTACTCTTTTATTAAATATACATTTCGAGTGCTTTGATGGTATATATGTTGTATTTACTCTTTCATATGGATCAACATTCACACAAATATTTATTTATAAATCAGCCTAGGTAATAAAAAGTCCTGGATTTTCTTTTATTAAAAACAAAGTAAAATAGAAATTCAAATTTATGAAAAAATGGGGTCTTTTCTAATAGAAAATTCAACATTCATTAACTCAAAGAAAACAATAATATATAATTTCTGTTGCGAATGAACATTATCACTCTTTTTTATTGTACTTAGAGAATGCCTTTTAAGGAATGTAAATGGTTATCTATATAGCATCATTCTCACTCTTTTTGTGAGACGCTCTAAAGTTAAAAGTAGCATCATATTTAACCCCCTCACTTTATCTCATTAATCCCTACTATACAATTAGTTATATTTATTTTCAAATTATTTCAAATTATCTTTACTTATCAATAATGACATTCATTTTTAGCATAGCATCGAAGAAACAAAACATAGATCAATAACAAATTTGACACAAGTAATATAATTATTTAATTTACATTACAATAGAACATTTTGCAATCACATATCAGACCCATCAGTAGGTGTGCGTTAGGAAAGAAATCTTTGCAGCAACAAGATAATGGAAATTGGTTGAGAAATTACTTAGCACAAGCTTATTTCAGGGTGATGTTGAGTCAAACGCCAGTGATGAAAAACTTATTGATGAAATCTTATGTTTTGATGGCTATGACCATACTATCATTTTTGTGTCAATTGATAAATTACTAAAATCAATTTTCGCTTGAGTAATACTTCTTAAAGTCATGATGCTAATATTGCACTTGAAGAATTAGTATAGTCTTTTACGCACAAAAGCACAAAGGAGGGACGAGGTGTCATGATAGCCTCACTCCATTCTATTCATCCAAAAGGGTCATTTTCAATTTTATCCCCCCAGGTTTAGGGTCCCTTCACTTAGATAGAATGTATAAGGTACCTTCATTTTACACCCCTACCCTTAGTATATAGTTGATTATATATTTAGTATGTGAGGGCATATAAATAATTGCATGCTAAATTGCTTAAATACTAAAACCATTTTGAATTTTTGCATTTTGGAAACTGTCTAAAGCATCATAATGCCCGCTGGGTAACAACAGAAGCATGATGATGTCCAACAGTCTTTACACCAAAATAAAAACAATGATATGGGTAACTTTCATCTTCACAAATCAAAAACACATATTCAAATCACCATTACAATTCTTAAGAAATGCATTGAGGAAATTCGTTGTAGGAATTAAATATACCTAAAAAATAGGATATTTAATAAAATATACCACATGCTTGATAATTATGTGGATATGTCATTTTGTGTGATGTATTGTCTAAAATGTCTTTAAAGAAAAATATAAAGTACACACACAAATCATCTCTAACACACACCCTTTTACTTCCACACTATTTCACTCTTCATTCAATTTTACTCCACACAAGAAAAAGTCACTCCACACTCTCAAAATCACTCCTGAACAACCGATGTATTGAGATTTTGGTTTGTAATTAGGTGCATTATTCATTCAATGAATAAGGTAATTAAACTTTATATTTATTTTGTGTTATTTATTCATTTTCTTAACATTATATTATTTTTAAGGTTTTGTTTGATTTGTGATAAACAATAAAACAACTCACATTTTCATTACATTTGCATCATATCGATGTCTTGTAATGGATTTTCTAACTATATTTGTTGAAATCTTATTTTGTTCTCAAAAATTTGTTCTGCACATGATTTACACAACAACAATCGTGTATGTATGAATTTACATGATTACGGCCGTACAAGTGTGCAAAATGTTCCAACTGTTATGACAATTTGCTTACCTTTTATAATGAGTGTATTCAAAGTGGTCTTGTGCTTGGTGATGAATAAATGCAAATCAAGGTTTAGGTATTCAAAGACAAGAAACACATCTGTCCCACTCCTCTATCTGGCAACCTACATCCAAATTGTAAAAAAATTCAGGCAAAAAGGTTGCTAGAATTTTAGTAAGATCTATTCAGGCAGTCTTCCAATTATTAAGCATATATTTTAGAATAGAATCAAACTCAACAAGGTATAACTGTTAAGTTTAGATGTGGTAAATGACCTTTAATTTGGCCAATTTCCATTCAAGACAGTAGATTTGTGGTGCTAGAACAAGCAGCAGCAAAAGCGTGAAGTAACAGAAATAGAAGTGTTGTGAGTGTTGGCCTCATCTAATAGCCCATTGTTGAATACTAGAGAATGCATATTTATACAGGGAAAAATTATAATTTTATGCTCCAAGTCTCACTAATATTTTCACTTTCACGTGTTAAAATACTCTAAGCTTTTATTATGTGTGTTTTATTATAATTTAAGTATTTTATGTATTTCAGAGATATTTTGGCTATTTCACAACTAACGAGAAGTTAGACAGCGAAACATATGGCATTCTTAAACTTGGAACGGTCGAAAACCTCAGGAAGAGCATAAAAGGGTATTCAGTACTATTCACGTATACGGTACTATTCATATATACGACATTATTCATAAGTATGGTACTGTTCACTTATACTATACGATGATGTGGCATTGACTGATGATGTGGCAGTATCCTATTGGCCAATTGATATGGCATTGGCTGATTATGTGGCGTTGACTGATGATGTTGTTGAGTGTTAGAAAATGTATATTTATAAAGGAGAAAATCATCATTTTACATTTTAAGTCTTACTAACAACCCTTACTTTTATGTATTTAAGGTTCTTGTAATTTAATTATGTGTGTTTTATTTTAATTAAGTATTTTGTGTATTTTAGGGGCATCATAGTCATTTCACAATAAACGAGAGATCAAACGGCAAAACAGACATCACTTTTGAATTCAGGACGGTCGAAAACCTTAGGAGGAGCATAAAAGGAAAAATGGCACTGTTCACATGTACGGTACTATTCACATGTACGATACTGTCTACGTTACTGTTCACGACACTGTTTACATAGACGGATCGATGACGTGGCATTGACCGATGATGTGGCATTGACTGATGAGGTGTCATAATCCTGTTGTTCTAAAATTCTTATGAATTGTTGATGGTGACGTGACAGCATATTAGTGGACCAAAACTTACGCGTACGGTACATGCATTACACAAGATTATTTTCAACCAAACCGCGTTACTGTTCAAAGCCAGGTCAAACCGTGTTACTGTTCACCCGCGTGGTCAAACCGCGTACTGTTGACTGATGACATGGCGCAATCCTGAGCGTCCAAACTGTTTTTAATCCGATGGCCATGATTTACTCAATGTATCTATAAAAAGGGGGCCTCCCCCCTAATTTGATACCTCTGAATTCATTTTTGGACTCCATTTTCTGTAATTCCTTCTCTATCTTGTATTTTCTACGTATTTTAATAAATTTTCATTTTGTCCCTAGTTCAATTATGAGTAGCTAATTTTCTTTCAAGCTTGGGTTGAAGGTGAAGTCTCAACATGTGTCATGAGCTTTATTTGGTAAATTTATTTTCTCTTCCCCTCTAGTTTTTGTGGATGTTTTGACTTCTCATCGATAAATAATAATAATCTTGTTTAGTACCGCCTTGGTTTCATCGACTCCCTAATACAAGGTTATTATTATTTGGCACGATAAGCCCTTAGCACCATATTGATTAGAGTGTGGTTCATGAGGTGTGGATTCCCCCCTCATGATTTAATTGGCACTAATAAGGAATATTTAACCCATGGTGCATGTTGATACAGATCCAGATACCCAAGTACGTCAATTTAATAGATTTTCACTTCAATTTATCCTTGCCATCTTAATTCGAATTTTAGGATAATCCAAATCATTTTCACCACAAATCTAACCACCCTCATACAAAATTAATTCTACATACGATTAAAATCAACCTCCTCGTGGGATCGACACTCGTCACCATTGATATATTCTACAATAGATTCATGCACTTGCGAGTTCAATAAAATTTACACAACAAGTTTTTGGCGCCGTTGCCGGGGAGGTAAGTTATTTTAATTCATAGAATTAATTTTTGTGAATAATTTCTTTTAATTGTTTTCTTTTAATTTTTTTTTAAAAAAAAGAAAAAAAAGAGTGAATTTACATTTTGAGCTAAGAATTTTTTTAATATTTATTTTCTCTCTTCTTTAAAATTCTATAATTTAATTTTCAATTTATTTTTCCTTGTAATTTTTTTTATCTTGTTAATTTATTTCACGTATTTTTTTTAGTGTGTTTTTATAGAAAGATTGTAACAGCGTAATAATGTTAGTATCGTAATTTCTCATTTTTCTTTATTTTTATTCGTTTTGTTTGCATTTATTTTTGTGTTTCTTGCATGTATGGTCGTAGGTCATTATTACCTAATCTTGAACCTATAGACCTTGAACTAGAAAAAATACTTCGCACACACAAGCAAGTTAAAAATAAAATGGATTTGCAACCACAGGAGAGGCCATTTAAGGACTACTTCAGTCCTTTAGCTAATTTGAGCACATCATGCATAAGATACCCAAATGTAGCTGCTAGGAGTTTTGAACTAAAACCTAGTGTGCTAAATTGTCTCCCCACATTCTATGGCTTAGAAAATGAGGACTCATATAATCATTTGAATGATTTTCATGCTATTTGTTAAATATTTAAATATGAGAATTTTTCAGATGATGATGTAAAACTTAGACTATTCCCATTTTCTTTAAAGGATAGAGCTCGTTCATGACTTAATACATTGCCTGCTAATAGTATTACATCATGGGAACAAATGGTAACGAAATTTTTGAATAAATATTTCCCAGTGCATAAAATCAATGCTATTCGCAGGGAAATTTCAGAGTTTACCAAGAGAGAAGACGAGCAGTTTTTCGAAACATGGGAGCGATTCAATGGGCTATTCTTGAAGTGTCCACATCATGTGTACGAGAAATGACACCAATGCCAATACTTTTTGGAGGGATTATTGCCGAATGTGCAAGAATGGCTAATAGCAATAAGTGGAGGAGAGCTAATGTCAAAAAGTGCATCAGAAATTTGGGAATTCTTCCAGCGACAAGCGGATAATTCCCAACAACGGAGTCGATCACTCAGGAATACTAGAAGAATTAAGGGAGTAAATGAGGTTCACATTGGCGAGTCAAGTTCAGAAATTAAAGAAGTCAAAGCAGTAATTGAAGGCATCTCTTGACAAATAGCATCGTTATCGACTGCTAAATCAACATAGCCACATGACCGTGACTTATACTCAGATCAAGCCAATGCTATAGGTGTAATGAGAAAACCATCAAATTACAACCCATACTCCAACACATATAACCCTGGATGGAGAGACCACCCCAATTTTTCATGGTCTCAAGGATTCCAACAGAATGGACCAGCAGCTTCAGCTCTACCAATGCAACCAATTCCTCAAAATCCTCAAGCCTCTCAGCCACCATTTAGACCATACAATCAGAACCAGAACTACTCTCAACCCAGACCATGGGAAGATGCATTCTAGAATTTCAAGAATGTTACTCACTCTAGGATTGAGCAACAGAACCGCACCATTGATGGACTACGAAATGAGTTTCGAGCAGGCTTCAACTCACAAGCCCAATCAGTTTTAAGCCTTGAGAAGATGGTGGGACAACTTGCTTCTTCAGTTCAGACCTTGGCAATGACTATTGAGAAAGGCAAGTTTCCAAGTCAACCAGTGCCTAATCCTAAAGGAGTGAATGAAGCAAGTAATAGTTCACCACAGTAGCATGGAGAGGTCAAAGTAGTCATGACCTTGTGAAAAGGAAAAGAAATTGACAACAAAGTGGAGATGCCGGTGACAAAAGAAAATCAAATTGTACCTATGAATGTTGAGAACTCACCATCGGAGGAGAAAGAAGAAATCAACCCACGAGAATATATTCCTAAAACTCAATTTTCTCAGAGGTTAGTTAAAGGAAAGAAGGAAAAATCCACAGGTGAGATTCTTGAAATCTTCAAACAGGTAAGTGTTAACATCCATTTGCTTGATGCTATTAACAAGTTCCATCTTATGCCAAGTTTCTTAAAGACCTTTGTACTAAAAAGAGAAACATTCATGTTCAAAAGAAGACATTTTTAACAGAAAACGTTAGTTCTATACTCCAACATAAAATTCCTCTAAAATGCAAAGACCCAGGTTCCCCCACTATCTCATGTAGCATAGGGAACCACACAATTGAGAATGCTTTGTTGGATTTAGGAGCTAGTGTAAATTTGTTGCCTTACTCAGTATTTTTGAAACTTAGACTCGGAGAATTACACCCAACTCCAGTGGTGTTACAACTTGCAGATCGGTCCACGAAAATACTTCGTGGTATTGTGGAGGACGTGCTTATCCAGGTAGACAAGTTTTATTTTCCTATTGATTTCATTGTAATTGACACTCAACCAATACAGGATTCAAGGAAGCACATTCCCATTATTTTAGGCCGACCTTTCTTGGCAACTGCGGATGCTCACATTCAATGCAGGACTAGAAATATGCAGTTGTCCTTCGGCAACATGACTATGGAGCTAAACATTTTCAACATTGCCAAACAACCTCACAATGTAAATGATGGAATTGTTGATGTGGATTTAATAGAAACAATAGTTGATAATACTTTTCTTTCAAACTTTAGTGATGATCCTTTACAAACATGTTTAACTCACTTTGGTTTGGATTTTGATATTGATAGATCGGTCGATGAAGTCAACACCATACTTAACTCAGCACCATCCATGGACACTAATAAATGGAAGTCAAGAGTTGAACAACTAGCACCATCAGAGAAGAAACTAATCCCATCATCAGAATCACCACCGAAACTCGAGCTCAAACCATTACCCAACACTTTGGAATATGCATTTTTGGGAGAAGAAAGTACTCTACCAGTAATCATCTCATCATCCTTAAATGACGAACAAAAAGGTAAGTTGTTGGATGTTTTAAAAGAGCACAAAGGAGCATTAAGATGGACCATAGCAGACATTAAAGGTATAAACCCAGTAGACTGCATGCATTACATTCACCTTGATGAAAATACTAAATCTACTAGGGAAATATAACGTCAGTTAAATCCTAACATGAAAGAAGTTGTTAGAACTGAAGTCCTTAAGCTATTAGACGCATGTATTATTTACCCAATTTCTGATAGTTCATGGGTCAGTCCTGTACAAGTTGTCCCTAAAAAGTCAGGAGTCACAGTAGTTACCAATGCCAATAATAAATTAATACCAACTAGAGTAACTATAGGATGGCGTGTATGCATTGATTATAGAAAGTTGAATTCTGTCACACGTAAAGACCATTTTCCTTTACCATTTATCGATCAAATGCTTGATAGATTAGCAGGCCATGAATTTTATTGCTTTCTAGATGGATACTCAGGATATAATCAGATTCCCATAGCACCGAAAGATCAAGAGAAAACCACTTTCACTTGCCCTTTTGGCACTTTTGTATATAGGAGGATGTCATTTGGATTATGTAATGCACCTGCTACATTTCAACGATGCATGTTAAGCATTTTTTCTGATATGGTTGAACGATTCCTTGAAGTCTTTATGGATGATTTTTCTGTCTTTGGTGACTTGTTTGATCAATGTTTACATCATCTAACACTAGTTCTGCAGAGATGTATCGAAAAGAACTTGGTCTTAAATTGGGAGAAGTGTCATTTTATGGTAAAACAAGGTATTGTTCTCGATCACATCATTTCGAGCAAAGGTATTGAGGTTGATAAAGCCAAGGTGGATCTCATTTCTAATCTTCCTCCACCCAAAATAGTCAGAGAAGTAAGATATTTCCTTGGGCATGCTGGTTTTTATAGACGTTTCATTAAAGATTTTAGCAAAGTTTCTAGACCCTTATGCAATCTACCTGCTAAAGATATACCTTTTATCTTTAATGATTCATGTCTTGTGGCTTTTGAAAAATTAAAGCAATTGTTGACATCATCACCCATCATTCAACCCCCAAATTAGAGCTTACCATTTGAGGTCATGTGTGATGCATCTGATTATGCAGTATTAGCAGTTTTAGGACAAAGAGTTGATCGAATTCCCCATGTTATTTACTATGCTAGTATGACATTGAATGATGCACAGTTGAACTATTCAACTACTGAAAAAAAAATGCTAGCAGTAGTGTTTGCATTAGAGAAATTTTGATTTTATCTCATTGGTTGTAAAATAATTGTGTTCACTGATCATGCTGCTATTAAATATCTTCTCACAAAGAAAGATGCAAAAGCTAGACTAATTCGTTGAGTGTTACTTTTGCAGGAATTCGACTTGGAATTTAAAGATAAAAAAGACACAGAGAATGTTGTAGCTGATCATCTCTCTCGTCTCCATTTTGACACAATTATGGAATCATTACCATTGAATGAGTCATTTCCAGATGAACAATTGATGAGTGTAGAAGTATTACCATGGTATGCTGACATCGTGAATTATCTTGTTACAGGTCAACTTCCAGAGCATTGGACCAAGCAAGACAAGGCTAAATTCTTTGCAGAAATAAAGAATTTCTTTTGGGATGACCCGTACTTGTTCAAGTATTGTGCAGATCAAATTGTTAGATGATGTGTCCCAGAAAGTGAAATTCAAAATATCATTTCATTCTGTCATGAACAAGCTTGTGGAGGCTATTTCAGCGCTAAGAAAACAGCAACTAAAGTTTTACAATGTGGTTTCTATTGGCCAATTATATTTCGAGACGCTTACACTTTCTGTTCTTCATGTGATAGGTGTCAACGAATGGGGAGCATTACACGAAGGAACATGATGCCACTAAATCTAATTTTAGTGGTTGAGATTTTTGACGTATGGGGTATCGACTTCATGGGACCATTTCCCTCTTCTTTTGGCCATCAATACATATTGGTTGCTGTTGACTACGTATCGAAATGGGTAGAACCAATTCCATGTAGAACCAATGATCACAAGGTGGTGATAGGATTTTTGAAAAGCAACATTGTTTCACGCTTTAGATTCTCTCGAGCGATAATCAGTGATGGTGGTGCCCACTTTTGTAACAAAGCATTCAAAGCTCTTTTGACAAAGTATTCAATCACTCACAAAGTGGTGACCCCATATCATCCGCAAACTAGTGGCCAAGTTGAGATCTCCAATCGAGAAATAAAGCACATATTAGAAAAGACGGTGAAGCCGGACAGAAAAGATTGGTCATTAAGACTTGATAATGCATTATGGGTATATAGAACGACTTTCAAGACCCCGATTGGGATGTCACCCTACAGGCTAGTGTATGGAAAAGCTTGCCACCTACCTATGGAACTCGAGTATCGTGCATATTGGGCCATCAAGAAATTCAACTTTGACATGCAGCAAGCCAGCTCAAAAAGAAGATTACAACTGGCAGAACTTGAAGAAATTCGTAATGACGCATACGAAAATGCCAAGATTTACAAGTAACGAATGAAATCCTTCCATGATAAGCAAATTATGAAAAATCTTTCACTCCAGGTCAGAAAGTACTTTTATTCAATTCTCGCTTGCACCTATTCTCAGGTAAATTACGCTCTCGATGGTTTGGCCCCTTTATTGTTCATACTGTTTTTCCACATGGGGCAATTGAAATTAAGGACCCAAAGAACGGTGTCACGTTTAAAGTTAATGGTCAAATATTAAAGCCATATCTAGAGTACCAACCGCATGGAGAGGACATCGAAATAAATTTGAGTGACCCACCAAATTTGAGTTAAGTCTTTCTTTCTTTCTTTTCGGTGATTTGATTTTTTTTCTCTCTTTTTATTATTTTTGCTAATTAAAATTATTTTTGCATAAGTGTGTTTGTTTAACCATTAAGTTTTTTTTTCTTATCATTATTAATCATGAGCACCATACTTGAACTGTTCCTCCTGAACATTCTTAAACCACTTCAACGTGTAAAATCTCATCTCAAAAGGCAGATTCAATTTTGTAAAACACATCGTATTTGGGCTCTACAACCACCAGAGTTAGTATCCTATATTGAGGGTTTAGAAAGCCAACTCAGAGACATTGAGAGAAGTGTTTACGACATCCAATTGGAGTTTGAGGTAAATTCAATAAGAGGACGATTTTAATTTTCTTTGTGTATTTAATTTGTTTTTCTATTTGTGTGCTTTAGTTTGTTACCCCAGTGAAGTGGTGGATAACGGTACTCCGTGACAATAAAGTCGGTTACTTCAGTTTCCCATAATAACTGACATTCTGAGGTGAAGGTATGGACAGAAACGAGATTTTAGCGAAGCTTCACAAGCGATTCCCTTCACTCCCTCAGAATGCCCTCCTTACGATCTATAAAGCCCGATCCGAACGCATGCGATTGCTTATGAGGAATAACATACCTGCTGACATCCGTTGGTTAATCGAGGCTAAAGTACGATTGACAGGTGAGTTACCTCTAAAATTTATTGCATACATGCCTGGTTGTGGTAAAGGAAATTATGCAAGAAAACAACGAGCTCGAAGAATTTCTGTTGCTTGTCATAAGTGTGCCAGAATAAGTTGCGATAAAAAACCATGTTCTTTAGGAATGATGTCTGATAACAGAGAAGATAAGATTTAATTCATTAGGAATGGCTTGAATAAGGAGTCATTGGATGATATCCTTCTGTCTCTTGAAACGCATCCCAGTGGATACGTGCAATGAGCGATTCTCCAGTTATGGCCATTATTCTAAAAAGAGCATGCACGATATAGTCTCGGGAATCTGACTATAAACGACCTTGTTTGCCAGTTTATAAGAAAACTGGATGGGAAGCCTATCCTCGACCCATAGAGGGCGTTCAAGCAGTTTCTGGACGTAAAACCAGAGGAAGATGTGAGCCACAGTCGCAACTACTTGTAAATATCCTTTTACTTCACTGTTATTTTATTTCACTATTGTTTATCTTTTCCATCATTGTCTTTAATAATTTTATTTTATCATTGTTTCTTTTTCTTTTTACTGTTTCCTTTTTGACTCGCGACCCATGTGCTTTACGCGTTATTTGACACTGACATGCCACCTCATACACAGTTGTGACCCACTGTCACCAAGATTCTTAAATATGACTTTTTGCTAAGCACTCACAAATTATTTTTGAGAAATATTCTAATGGCAGCTACTCCCAATAGACAATTCAAGAACATTTGTGTGCTTTCTGGATTTACCTATGGCAAATATAAAGAGTTCGTTGATGCAGCCATAGATCTTGGTCGAAGTATAGCAGAGAGAAAATTACACTTGGTGTATGGAGGAGGTAACCGAGGGTTATCAAAATTGATCTCAGAAGCTGCTTTTGTCAGAGGAAGCCAAGTGTTAGGCATCATCCCAAGAGCTCTAAAACCTTTGGGCAGTTTGTCTGACTCATCGACTGGAGAAGAGTTAGTCGTCTCAGGTATGCAAGAAAAAATAACTGAAATGCTTAATCATGCTGATGCTTTTATTTTCCTTCCAGGAGATCTTGCAACACTAGAGGCACTTATCACACTAGCATCTTGGGCCCATCTGCACATTCACCAGAAATCCATCGGTTTGTTAAATGTCAATAACTTTTATGATGGCTTCATCGCATTTCTTAACCATGCAATAAAAAACTACTTCATTCATTCCAGTGCGAAAAATTTTTTTATTTGTGCTCACACTGCTAATGAGCTACTTGATATGTTACAAGCTTATAAACCGGAGCTAGACCCCTGGACCTTTGTGTTGGAGCGTCCAAATAATGACGGTAACAGTAGCCGCAGTAAGAAGTACAAATTAGATTTAACTCTCTGCCTGTAAATATTTTCTTCTGTGTTGCACCACCTAGGTGATGTCTTCTAAACTCTACTTCTTTCCTTTACAACATTGAGGACAATGTTTCCTTCTGGTTGGGGGGAGGGAATAGTCGACAATTGTGGAATCTTGGTTAAGTTTTTACTGATTTTTTATTGTAGAAACTAACTGTTGCTAATTTGTTGTGTTGAAGATGGCTGAATATGGAGTGTAGTGACTCTAAAAACGCATCTTCATCGTTTTAAAAAAAAACATAAAAAAATTTTTTAAAAAAAAAATTCTGACAGTTTCTTTTTCTTTATTAAGTTTTGATGTTCATTTTTCTTCTTCTTTTTAATTTCTCCTCTATAGATATACATTTTTAAATTTTTGAGTCGAAGATGGCTGAATATGGAGTGTAGTGACTCTAAAAACGCATCTTCTTAGTAAAAAAAAAAACTATTTTCTTTTTCTATAATTTTAAGTGTAACTTTTCTAATTAGTTTTTATGCATCCTTTTCACATTTCTGCATGCATATTACCCTTTCATGTTTAGGATAGGTTGGGGGGTATAATGTTGTTTAAAAAAAATTGTGTAATTTGTTTTAACATTGGATGACATGATTAATTTCAAATTTTAGTATTTGTATTATCTTTGGTCTTAAGTGATGTTACGCCATGTTTGCTACTTTACATGTTGATGTCAGAGACAAATATGAGTTGCTTGAAGGAATAAACTTGTCATAATAAGTATCAATTGAGTTTTTGAGCCTATCATTTTTCTTGGAGAGTAACCCTTTTGCCCATTCTTTATACAACTTAGCAGTTTATTATTTTATACACAATCTCTAGATTTTTTTTGAGTTAACCCTTAAAAAAAAATTGTAAAATAAAAAAAAAAAGAAAAAAAAGGTGTGTTACTACATTTGGAGGCCCATCTAACTAGTAGATATGGAAGATTATTTAGAGCCCTAAAAGACGATGGAAATGCCATCGTTGATCCGTTTGAGCCTTTCTAACCATCGCTTTTATCAAATATCCATAGTTAACCCTTTTGAGCCTTTAAAAAAAAAAACTTTTCTTTGTCAAACTTATCATCTTGACCCACTCCGATTTAGAGTATTACCCAATATCTTATAAGTTCCATCAACTATTATGTTTGAGAAAAATGTAAATAAACATTTTGTACAGTGAAGTTATGCCCTAAAAAAAAAAAAAGAGATATTGTTGTTTCACAAAAAAAGAAAAAAGAAAAAAGAAATTGTTGTTTCAAAAATAAAAATAACAATAATAGGTGAAATCCACCTTGCAACTTCCCTAAAGAAAAAAAAAATTCTTTGCATTTTTCTCAAACATACACTTTGTTTTCCTTATTTCCCTTCTTTGTTAGCCATGTCCCTAGCCTACGTTACATCCTAATAAAAGTCCTTCTTGATTTTAGAGAACTATAGTCTGAAGTAGAAGCTAGTTATATTGGCTAAAAAGATGTAGTGGTGCATAAAAAAATTAATAAATAAATAAATAAATTAGGTTGACTAACATTTTTATTTGACTTGAGATCGTATTATTTCTAAGCTGAGGGCACATTTCTTTCATCTTAGTGAGAGCATGTGATATTACTTCTTGATTATTTTCTCTCTCAAGTACCATTCATTGGAGTGACTATTTTTATTGGGTTTAATTTCTTTGTGAGAGTGTCACTACTTCCAGTGAGATTTTGGGGTTTGACATGTCATGCTTGAAAGTAGCTGTAACAAAGTCTACTAGTCTGATTCATGTGGATGGTTGATGTGGGTGTGATGTTTCTTTAGACTGGAGATAATGCTTATATTTTTATTTGATTACTATCATTAGTCTGATTAAATAAACATGATTGTTAAAAAAAAAAAATCATTTTGGATTTTGAATTTTGTTTTTGCTTTATTTGCTAGGGACTAGCAATAAGTTGGTTAGGGGGTGTGTTGAGTGTTAGAAAATGTATATTTATAAAGGAGAAATTCGTCATTTTACATTTCAAGTCTTACTAACAACCCTTACTTTTATGTATTTAAGGTTCTTGTAATTTAATTATGTGTGTTTTATTTTAATTAAGTATTTTGTGTATTTTAGGGGCATCATAGTCATTTCACAATAAACAAGAGATCAAACGGCAAAACGGACATCACTTTTGAATTCAGGACGGTCGAAAACCTTAGGAGGAGCATAAAAAGAAAAATGGCACTGTTCACATGTACGGTACTGTCTACGTTACTGTTCACGACACTGTTTACATAGACGGATCGATGACGTGGCATTGACCGATGATGTGGCATTGACTGATGAGGTGTCATAATCCTGTTGGTCTAAAATTCTTATGAATTGTTGATGGTGACGTGACAGCATATTAGTGGACCAAAACTTACGCGTACGGTACATGCATTACACAAGATTATTTTCAACCAAACCGCGTTATTGTTCAAAGCCAGGTCAAACCGTGTTACTATTCACCCGCGTGGTCAAACCGCGTACTGTTGACTGATGACGTGGCGCAATCCTGAGCGTCCAAACTATTTTTAATCCGATGGCCATGATTTACTCAATGTATCTATAAAAAGGGGGCCTCCCCCCTAATTTGATACCTCTGAATTCATTTTTGGACTCCATTTTCTGTAATTCCTTCTCTATCTTGTATTTTCTACGTATTTTAATAAATTTTCATTTTGCCCCTAGTTCAATTATGAGTAGCTAATTTTCTTTCAAGCTTGGGTTGAAGGTGAAGTCTCAACATGTGTCATGAGCTTTATTTGGTAAATTTATTTTCTCTTCCCCTCTAGTTTTTGTGGATGTTTTGACTTCTCATCGACAAATAATAATAACCTTGTTTAATACCGCCTTGGTTTCATCGACTCCCTAATACAAGGTTATTATTATTTGGCACGATAAGTCCTTAGCACCATATTGATTAGAGTGTGGTTCATGAGGTGTGGATTCCCCCCTCATGATTTAATTGGCACTAATAAGGAATATTTAACCCATGGTGCATGTTGATACGGATCCAGATACCCAAGTACGTCAATTTAATAGATTTTCACTTCAATTTATTCTTGCCATCTTAATTCGAATTTTAGGATAATCCAAATCATTTTCACCACAAATCCAACCACCCTCATACAAAATTAATTCTACATACGATTAAAATCAACTTCCTCGTGGGATCGACAATCGTCACCATTGATCTATTCTACAATAGATTCGTGCACTTGCGAGTTCAATAAAATTTGCACAACAGATGTGACAGAATGCTATTAGACCAAAATATTGATGTGACATTGACCGATAATGTGGCAGCATCTTATTAGACCGAAATGTTGCTGTCGTGTTGACTGGTGATGTGTTCCAACCAATCAAAGCTTGCCACGTGACGCAATCCTGAGCGTTCGAATTGTTTTTATCCAATGGCCATGGTTTATCCATCATATCTATAAATAGAGGGCTCCTCCTCCCCTCCTAATTTGATACCCCTGAATCTATTTTTAGCTCCATTTTCTGTAATTCTCTCTCCATCTTGTAACTTCTACGTATTTTAATAAAATTACTATTTTACCCATAGTTCAATTATGAGTGATTAGTTTAGTTTCGAGCTTGGGTTGAAGATGAAGTCTCAACGTGATCTATGAGTTTAATTAGGTAAGTTTATTTTCTTTTCTAATTTATGTGGTTGTTTTGATCCATTGTCAACATATAGTGTATTATGTCTAGATTTTGCACAATTTACCGGTTCCCTAATGAAAAATCGTTACTACAATGAGCATTTAGCACCATATTAATTAGAGAGAAAATCTTTCTTTAGTATTTTGTGGGTTGTCTTAATTCAGTGTCGACAAAGAATGTATCTAAGCTATTTAATGGATGATCTTGCCACGTTGTCGAGGATTACTATCGTATGGGACAACGTGTTCTTGACACCACACTTAGTGGAAGATCATTACCTCTGGCACTCTTAGTGCTTGATACCATATTCAATAGAGTGAGGATTATAAGGAGTGGAAATGCCCCCCTCATGAATTAATCGGAACTAAAATGGAAATATTAAGCCCATGGTGAATGTTGAGTGTGAATCTAGAGACTCAAGCATTTTATTTGCATTAGTTTCATATTTAATTCATTCCCGCCATTTTCATTTCAATCTTAAGATTAAAAAATTAAAAAAAAAATCACTTCAAACCAACTTACATTTACACCAAAAAATTAACCATTCGCATAATTAAATCTACCTCCTCGTGAGATCGACATTCGTCATTAAAAAATTATTCTACAATAGATTTGTGCGCTTGCGAGTACAATAAAATTTGCACAACATCCATTAGAGTGACTACACTAGAGACCCTAATGAATGACACTTCACTATTTTTCTCATATTTCAACCGAATTCAATCTTGAAGCAGGTTTGAATTAGAGGAAACTGGGTATTGTGTATGCTGGTCGTGAATGATAAATTGGGTGTTGTTCACGTGACCTGCTTGTGAACGAATTTGAAGAATTAGGTTTTCAATTAGGGTAATTCGATAATATCACATGGAAAAAGGCATTTATGAGGAATTTTGAAGTTTAGGTAGATAAATACCATATTTTTTAGGTATGGTGGGGACAAATTCCTAATTCATTAGTGTCACCAATAAGATGTCAGGGAAGCAATCAGAATTGACCATTAGGGTTGGCAAAATATAGGCTTGGGCCAAGCTTTTCCAAGCCCAGGCCTAAGCCCATATTATTTATAACAAGCCTAAGCCCTTCAAAAGCCCATCCAACTAGTGTTAAGTCAGGCCTAGGCTTTTGCATTAGATATAAAATAATTTTCTAATAAAAAAATATTTAAATAAACAATATGTATCCAATACATAATAGAATAATAGTCTAATAAACAAAATATTAGTAACACAATATAATAAATCACAAATACTAATATAAAAAATATATTAATTTAAAATTTTGAGTTTTTCTTTTTTTATTAAATTAAATTTATTTTTTATTTATAAAATAAAAAGCCCCTGCTAAGCCTGAACTTTTTTCCCAAACCCCTTACCCAGCTCAATCTGTGCTGGATTTATATTTTTTGTCCCATATCCATGCCCAACCCATGTGGGCCGGGCTTCAGACCCCTAGGCCTAGGCTGAGCCGAGCTTTTTTGCCAATTCTATCGACTACTACAGAAACTGATGTAAGAGTTCGAAATAATTCAATGGCTATCAGCAAATACCGGCGATGGCTAAGAATTGACCAACTTGCAATGAAGCCGCATGCCAAGTAACCCTTGTTTATTGTTTTTTTTTTTAAATTTTACGGTGTTAAGATGAGCTAAAATTGAAGTTGAGGTTGTATAATACTACTTATATGAGTGTGCAGAGTTGAGGCATGTGCGTCTTTTCTTCAAATCATCAAAATGCATGACAATATTTGTTATTTTAGTTGACTATTGTTTCGTTGGATAATGATTTTAGAGGCTGATTACTACTAGAATTAAGAACTTGGCATGACTATGTTAAGATGGGTTATACGCTTTGTTCTTTAAGATATGAATATTCATGACATAAACAACTGTTTGTTTGGTTAACACCTTGTTGAAGAAGGATATTTAAGGCAAGATTTAGAGCAATAACATGGAAATTGCATGGGTTTATTTAAACTTGTAAACGGTGCACCCAATGTTATGTTTTTATAAGTGATGTTGGTCTGTGGGTGGAACTGAGAGTTTGAGCTTTATTTTATAAACTTAATGAAGTAGTGTTGAAGTGTGAGCTCTGAAACTGGCTTCCAGAAACTCATACGACATGTCAGTTCGTGTTTGGAACAGAATATGACTGGTCGGTTAAAGTCATGCAAAGCTGTACGACAAAGCTGTTTATTCATCCATGTGTGAGTAAGTGAAGCACGTGGCCATCACATGCTTACACTTAACCAATACGTCTTTGCTGAGTGCCGTTTTGGAGCCTTGTCTAACGTGAAGCAAACACGTGGCTCAGAAGGTTGTTATGTTCTGTTACAAGAGCGGGAAAAATCTGGGTTTTGGATTACCGAGGATAGCTGACTGTTGGGGGATATTTCTGGGCTCTCTTAAGCGTGTATAAATAGCCTTAAGAGATAAGGAGTCAGGGCGAGTGATTCTTGTAACTTCATCTATAATCTTGTATCTTGTTCCTGGTGATTGAATAAAGATTGTTGCTCTGTTCTTCAGTGGATGTAAGCCATCTCCAGGCTGAACCACTTAAATATGTTTTTCGATTAGTTGCTGTTCTTTAGCTTCTTCTGTGTATCTTTTATTGTTGCTTAAGTATTTCTTAGTCAAGCATCAGAGTGTTTAGATAAGTCTTGGGGAATCTTGGTTGATTAAATTCAATCAAGGTCTTACAAATTGTTGAGTTGTGTCCCACATTGGCTAGTAAAGGGGAGATGCTTGGGTTTATAAGGTGGTAGGTCACTCCACTTAAAAGGCCAGTCTTTTAGGTTGGATACCTAGAAATCTTATGCTAAGTCCCCCCAACAAGTGGTATCAGAGCTAGACCCTAGTAGCCGGAATGTGGTGGTGGAACAACTCATGTGTGTCGGACGAAAGGACCGGAGTCCGGCGGTGGTTTCGTCTGAGGGGGGGATTGTTGAGTTGTGTCCCACATTGGCTAGTAAAGGGGAGATGCTTGAGTTTATAAGGTGGTAGGTCACTCTACCTAAAAGGCTAGTCTTTTAGGTTGGATACCTAGAAATCTTATGCTAAGTCCCCCCAACAAGTAGAACTAATGTTTAAATTGTCTTTAAAAATGATTTTTGCTTTCATTTTGAAGATGACAATACTGCTATTGAATGCGTGACAGTTAAGTTTTGTTTATAAATGGTGCTTGAGTGAGTTGTTAGGTTGACTAAGTAATCACTATGAAGGGTATATTCATCGTTTGAGTCTAGAGTTGTTTGGATTTATTTTAGCTTATAAATTATACACCTGATGTTCTCTTTTTGTGAGTAACTGATCACTGTGCAGAGTGCTAAGCTTAGTAATGTTGGTCATTGCTGGGATTTGGAGATTGAGTTTTATTTTTATATACTAAATTAAGTAAAACTAGTACTTATATTGTCTTTGACTCTTTGTCTTTACTTAAGCTACCTACATCCATCCTCCTCTGATTCATGCCAACTTTTATTCTTTTGTCCTGTAGAGCTGAGCATAGTTGCTGCATACTTAAATGAACAATCTTTTACTTTTTGATCTCAATTTGGGTACCTACTTCTTTACTAAGCACTATAAAAAATGCCCAAACAGAAGAAAAAAGAGTAAAGCAAAACCCAGCAAGTTAATCATGTCTTTATTTGACTTTATATCAGGCTGATAACATGCATGAGGTAGATTTATTCAAAATTTTAGATATCCAGTTAGGATGTTAGTATCCTAGTCTCATCAGTATTGCTTGTGGTTAACATGCCTTTTATAGAAGTAAGTATTCAAAATTGTTAGAAAGCGAATGGCAGTGGCACTTCAAAAGTAGCTATAGTGACTATTCTCTGAGTCGTCTACGCCTAGCTTCTTAGTTTTCTCCAAGGATAAGAATATGCTCTCTAGCTTTATTTTGTATTCTTTACTCACATCTTCGTTTATTATGTTTTTGCAGGAACATAAGATGCATTTTGGAAATAAAGCCAAATTTCACCTTGAAGGTACTTAATCTTTCTAGAGATTATCATGAGACAATCTACTACTGGCAAGTACTGTGTGACCACCAATCGACAACATAATAATTGAACTTCACTAGCTTGAAATTTTCCTTTTATGGGCGTGATCTCTCCTTTTTGAGTTTGAATGTTTCTTTTTTCAAAAAAACAACTCCTCCCAATCTTATTAATGCTTCATTTACTGAATTAGAAGTTCACTATTTGTAATACAAATTTACTTGAACTGGTATATTTTGCTTTTGAGATGAACCAAATAAGCACTCTAACGGTACGCCTAGTGATAAATTTTTGCAACATTTGCGCCCAAGATCATGAGTATTTATAAGGTTTTCCTTATAACAACATTTGGTTGAAGACTACATCACATTTGTCAGAGAAGTTAGTTTCATTCTACTTGATTTTAGTGTTCATCAACCTCTTTTAAATGTCCTATGAAAAGTTCTTTCTCATCTTTGTCGATAGACTAATTTTGTTCAACTGAGATGTTGAGGGCTCTTTATATTTATGTCTTTTTGATTTATGATTGCATTTGACAAATAAATAGACTAACCACACTACTTCCCTCAATAAATCCAATACTAAAATTTGAATTCTATTTAAATTTTATATAACCTACTTAATCGTCAAATATAGCCTTTTTTGTCTTAAATTAATTTTAGTAATAGCTTTAATTTTTTTATAAGAATTGAGCATTTTATTATGATTTGGCATCAAATTCGTTAATGATCTAGTGCCAGTACATGTCTAAAATATTGTTTGCATATTACTGACGCAAGGGTATTTTAGTCATTTATTCAATCAATAAGCAGTCAACTAGAATTTATACTAACGGTAGGGGTGCAAAGTAGCGATCCCTTATACAATCTATTCAAGTGAAGGGATCCCAAACCTCAAGGGAATGAAACTGAAAATTATCCTCATCCAGAATCTCACATTCAATTTTGAAATCGAATTACATAGTTCAAATATGCCAACTGCCAAAGGTATTCGTTATTTTCATCTCCAATCCAAACACAATTCTTATTTATTTTTCCCCTTAAATAATTTTCTTTTCATTCCCCCCCCCCCCCTTTTAAGCTTTAAAATTGGTCTACACTTTATAATTTTGGGACCAAGTTTCTCTAGACGTTGAAATAAGAAATACTTTATAAAGTAATTTTGAAAACAATTGAAAAATTGGGTGTTGATGAGATAATTTAAAGAGATCATAAATGACTACTCAAAGTTAAATTTACTTTGTTGCCCAAACCACAAAAATTTAGAAAAAGTCAAATTTAATATGTCGCCCAAACCACAAAAATTTAGAAACAAAGAGTTAATGGGTTAAATTTAGAGATGACAATGATAACCGCCAAACCCGCCAAAACATGTCCGCTGTGGGTAATTTTGTAGGTTGCGGACGAGTTTGTTATTAT
>NW_006262022.1:5186148-5192506 GCF_000493195.1 Citrus x clementina
GGTGTGTGTTGTTTTGAAGTATCCCATTTCCAGCAAATCAATAATAAGGTTTTGAGGTTATTTGGAATTTTGTGCACACAAGACTAATAGAAAAGAATTTTTTTTAAAAAAAAATTAATAAATATTTATTAATAGAAAGAAAATTGAAATTATCTAGTGTTGAATCTGTTTTCCCCCTTCTACGTAATGCTAAAGATGATTACAGCACAACATCAGATATATGGATGGGAGACTTCCACATTACAAGACCCAAAATTTCGTTAACTTCACTTATTTATTAAAATGATTAAAAATATTATTTTATTAAAATAATTAAAAATATTATGAGTCATGATAAAACCCACAACTATTTTATACAAATAAACGTGCACAAACTGATGTGACATGAGGAGATTGGTTGTATAAAACCATCATGGATTCACATAATTAAAAAATTTATTGTTATCACTTTTCAACCAATCTTTTCATACCACATCACTTTGTATACAATAATTTATATAAAATTATTTGTGACTATTATTATTGAGAAATTTATAGTGATTTATGGTGGAAAATCATGTTGGTATATAAACTTACTTAATAACATGACTATTTTAAAGGCTGAAATGATAAATTTACATTATACATTTAATAAATTATGATCCACGAATCACATGCTAGCTACAAGAATTAGATAATCAATTCATGGAGTTTATTGTAGAAAAATATTCAAGAAGAGATTCGAGAAGAGAGAGCATAATATAGATCAACGTAATTAATTTTAAACATTGGCACACAACAGATTTTATTTATTTATTTTATTTTTAGGAAAACGCGGTACATGTAAATAAACAAATAAAATCTCTTGAATATCTCAAGAGATTTTATAACAGTATCCACCATTTTATTTATTTAAACATAATATAAAAAAAGTGACATTTCATGCACTTAACCAGTGTGGTTGGAATTTCTTCCATGTTGTGGAGGAACAAGAAGATCAAGACTTTCATTCACAATCTCATCATGAACGATACTGCCACATGGTGGAAATTGGAGACCCTCCGACCAATCATTCTTACCTGAAAAAAATAATTATATATATTAAAAAATTACTCATAAATGCGTATATTAGAATAATAATTTTAACTGATATTCAACTGAAATTGGCTCAAAAACCTTCGCAAAGAGATTCCATATTCTTCAAAGCTTCTAGTGAACCGTAATACAAAGTATAAGAGCTGCTTCTGGGAGTTCTTGTTGGCTTCTGGTTTGAGAGTATATATACACATACACACACACATTCCCACAAGTAGCTGACGTGTGCGTGATTGGGGCGTAGTTAATGCATGCAATGTTAATAGATAAGGAGGGTCAAATGGTGCAATTAATTAATCAATTGTAGATGATAAGATATTGAATGGAGGCTATAACTTAATTGCATAGTTCCCTTGGCTTGCTAATAAACTAATAACGGTAGATAAGAAGATGCTATTAAATGATATAAAGTTTGTCGGCTATAATTTAATTACAAGACAAGCTAATATATAGCAATGAACACAGTATTTTCTTTCACAATAGAATGATGATATGTTGTAATTCTTACAGAAAGGTTAATTTAATATACAGGACGAAGTCGTGATATATAAGAGGCGTATATATAACCTAAAATACAAATAAAGCATATCTTATCAAATGAAGATATAGGACCGTAACAAATTAAGTAATAATTAATTTTCTTAGATATAGATATGACTTCACGTAATCAAGTTATTGGACAAAGTCATAAGAGGTAGTGCATGACCTACCACGTAAATTAACCTTATCATTTTAATTTTATCAAATGAATATATTGGCCAATAATGATAATTAATGTATGACCTATCTATCTCGTAAGCCATATGTATGAACAAATGAAGATATGATATTAAGCTAGCTAAAAACTATATCCTTTATATAATAGCAATTGGGTCCGGTTCAAGAAACACAAATATATAAATTTTAAGTCTTTAGATTTAAACAAAATAAACGGCTCAGATCTAATGGATTAGATGATATTACATATCAATTTCAACACATTAATTGATGCTATCACCTTTAATTTTCTTTACCTCCTCTCCTCCTCATCAAAGTTCTTCTTTTGATTTATTTCGTCTATTGTTTTACCTCTCCTTTTTTACAACTTTGTTTCTTCTCTATTTTTTTCTTCTTTTTTTTTTTTTAATTTCATAGTTTGTTTCCTTAAAAAATTATATATACTTATTCTTTTTTCTTTTCATTAAATCAAACTATTCAAATATTATTGCTTTGTTGTTATTCTTTTATTGAATATACGTATCAAGTGATTTGTCAGTATATATATTGTATTTACTTCTTTACATGGACCAACATTCATAAATATTAATTTATAGGTCAATTCTGGTAATAAAAAGTCTTGGAACTACCTTAATAGTATCCTAAACTCCAGGTGTATATCATTATTAGTTTTCTTTATTTAAAATAAAATCAAATAAAAATTCAAATTTATATAAAAAAAAGGTTTTTTAATAGAAAACTCAACATTCATTAACTCAAAGAAGAGGGCAATTAAGTATACAATTTTTGTTGGGAATGAACATTATCACTCTTTTCGAATGTAACTTAAAGAATGCCTTTTAAAGAATGTAAATGAGTATCTATATAGCACCATTCTAAAGTTTAATTTTTGTGAAATGCTCTAAAGTTAAGAGTGATGATATTTGACCTCCTTACTTTGTCTTATTAACTCCTACGATTCAATTAGTTATATTTATTTTCAAAATTATCTTTACTTACAAAAAACGATATTCAATTTTTATTTCTAGCAAAGCGTTTATTGGAGAAACAAAACATAGATCAAGATTCAATTTGACACAAATAATACGATTAATTAATTGATTGATAAATTACTTAGTGTGAGTAGGTGTGCATTAGGAAAAAAATCTTCGCAGCAACAAGATAAAGGATATTGATTGAGAAATTACTTAGCACAAGCTCGTTGTAGGACGACTTTGAGTAAAGCGCCAATGATGAGAAACTAATTGATGAAATCTTACGTTTTAGTGGCCATGACTATATTATCATTTTTGTGTCAACTGATAAATTATTGTAATCAATTTTCACTTGAGTATTACTTTAATGCTAATATTGCACTTAACATATTAGTAAAGTTTTTTTACGCACAAAATCACAAGGGAGGGGTTGGTTGACATAATAGCCACACTCCATTCTTTTTTTTTCTTTGGTATATTAAATCATTTGGTATCTGAATGTCACATTGAGCCCCAACTAATCCAGATTCTAACCAAGTAGGATCACTAGGGCTGCAAAATTCTCCAACAAGTATTTAACGCACCTGTATTTTTAAACCTCGAATTGAAGACTTTGGTTAAATTAGAACAACCATATTCTAGTTGACCTATGTACTTGTTGGTGCCAGACTCCATTCTATTAATCTAAAACCTCACATTCAATTTTAAAATCGAAATACACAGTTCAAACATGCCTACTGCCAATGGGTATTTGTTATTTCCATCTCCAATTCAAACACAATTCTTATTTATTTTTCCTCTTAAATAATTTTCTTTTCATTCTTCCCCTTTTTTACGCTTTAAAATTGGTATACACTTGTTGATTCTAGAACCAAGTTTCTCCAGACTTTGGGATAAGTAAAGGTAATTTTAAAAATAATTGAAAAATAGGGATTGATGAGAGAATCTAAAGAGATCAAGTGTGATCGCTCAAAGTTAAATTTACTTTATTGCCCGAACCACAAAAATTTAGAAGCAAAGAGTGAATAGGTTAAATTTACTTTGGTGGGCTCTTTTTAGATTTGGGTTTGAGTTGGTTCGTATTTAATCTTTTTTAATAAAAAGAGTAGGCTGCTTAACCCTATTTTTTTATCCAATCAGCCCCATTTTTAAGAACGCACTATATAAATTAATTTTTTCAGTGTAACATCAAGTGGTTCTCAGTTTACTCTTGAGAAGTTATATTTCAAAACCCAGATGAGAAAATCTAATGCCACAAAACTCAAATCCAAAATCTCATGCCACAAAACTAAAATCCTTCTCCATTATATAAATCCATCAGGTTATTCTTTAGCAATTCAATTTCATATTGTCTTCAGACAAAGCGAACAATTCAAGCAAATTCAAATGACAAATTTTTCATAGCAAATCTGCCATGTCAACTGTTACATGCTCTTTTTTTTTTACACCTAATCACCTATGGTGAAAGTCTGAAAGAGGACCATAAGATAATTATATGAAGAATTCATTTTGGTAACTTTTATGAGATAATTTTTTTTTTCTGATACATGTGATAAACGTTTAAATTAAATAAAATTGATATGTAGGTTGTGAAATAAAAGGAGGAAGCTAAGTAGTGCACCCTAACCCAAATCACATAAAATTTCACCCTTTTAACTAAGGTCCTCCCATTAAGTTTAGTAAAATAAGTCTTAGGCACTTCTTCTTCTTCTTCTTCTTATTAATTAAAAAACTTTATGAGAATGATAGAATCACAACCATCTTGTAAATAAGTGTGTACAAACTATGTGGCATGAGGAGATTAGTGGTATAAGACTATCATGGGTCCACATAATTAAAAAAATAAATTAAAAAAATTTATGAGTAATGATAGAACCACAACCATCTTGTAAATAAGTGTGTACAAATTATGTGGCATGAAGAGATTAGTGGTATAAGACCATCATGGGGTCCACATAATTAAAAAAATAATTACTACAATTTTTCAGCCAATCTCTCATGCCATGTCGATTTGTACACAATAATTTATACAATTTTTTTTTGTGACTATCATTATTGAAAAATTTATAGTGATTATGGTTGAAAATCATGTTGGTATATAAACTTACTAAATAACATGACTATTTTAATGGCTGAAATGATAAATTTACATTACACATTTAATAAATTATGATCCACACATCACATGCTAGCGACAAGAATTAGATAACCAATTTGTTGAGCTTATTGCAGAAAAATATTCAAGAAGAGAGAGCATAATATAGTTCAACCTAATTAATTTTAACACATTGACACATAATAATTTTTATTTATTTATTTATTTTCTTAAGAAAACACGGTACGTGTAAATTAACAAATAAAATCTTTTGAATATCTCAAGAGATCTTATAACAGTACCCATCATTTTATTTAATTAAACACAACATAAAAAAGTGACACTTCATGTACTTAACCAGTGTGGTTGGGATTTCTCCCGTACTGAGGAGTAACAAGAAGATCAAGATTTTCATTCATAATCTCATCATCAACGATACTGCCACATGGCGGAAATTGAAGACCCTCCAACCAATTATTCTTGCCTGAAAAAGTTTATATATATTAGAAAACTTACTCACAAAAGCATATATTAAAATAAGAATTATAAATGATATTCAACTGAAATTGGCTCAAAAACCTGTGCATAGAGTTTCCATATTCTTCAGAGCTTCTAGTGAGCCGTAATGCAAAGTATAAAAGTTCCTTCTGTGAGTTCTTGCTAGCTTCTAGTTTGAGAATATGTATATACACACACACACACACACGTACACGCACATTAACACAAGTAGCTGACGTGTGGGCGATTGGCGCGTAGTTAATGCATGCAAGGTTGATAGATAAGGTCATAAGGAGGATCAAATGGTGCAATTAATTAATCAATTGTAGATAATTAAGATATTGAATTAAGGCAATAATTTAATTGCATTGGTTCCCTTGGCTCACTAATAAACTAATAATCGTAGATAAGAAGATGATATTAAATGATATTAAGCTTGTTGGCAATAATTTAATTACAAGACAAGCTAATATATAGTAATGAATACAGTATTTTCTTTCAAAATAGAATGATGAGAAAGTAGAATGATGATAAGTTGTAATTCTTACGGAAAGGTTAATTTAAGATTCAGAACAAAGTCATGATGCATAAGAGGTGTATATGTATAACCTAAAATATAAATAAAGCATATCTTATCAAGTGAAGATATAGGACCATGACAAATTAAGTAATAATTAATTTCTTAGATATAGATATGTCTTCACATAATCAAGTTATCGGACAAAGTCATAAGAGGTAATGAATGACCTATCACGTAAATTAACCTTTTAATTTTGATTTTATCAAGTGAATATATTGGACAATAATGATCATTAATCTACGATTTATTTGCCTTGTAAACCATTTATATGATCAATTGAAGATATAGTATTTGACAGCAAAGCTATCTAAAAACTATATCCTTCCTATAATAATAATGGGACAGATTCAAGAGAAGCAGATTTATACACAATTTCATAATATAAATCGTAAGTCTTTAAACGGATGAAAACTAATAGAT
>NW_006262022.1:5193543-5227448 GCF_000493195.1 Citrus x clementina
TTTTCTTAATCTCAAATATTGAAAATATTTTCACTTGCACTGTTGCACAAAGCAAAATAAGATCCAGTGAAATGACAAAACAAAAAAAGAAGAAAGAAAATCCAATTGATTGTTGAAGTATGTAACTTTCATATATATATATATAACCCTGTTGTGCAAATTCCTCTCTATGCGCTTAAGTTAATGAATTACTTTTCTTCAGAATTCCATTATCTTTAAATTTCCTGTAGTGATACAGCTGTTTTTCTTTTTCCTTTTTTTTCCCCTTTAGGTCAAAACTGAAGGGGATTTGCGTGAGAGAAAAGAAAAAAGAAAATATAAAAATAGATGAAAAAAATCGTTAAGGAGAGGAGAGATCCCAAAAGACCAAAAAAAAAAAAAAGCTCTATCACTAATGTCATGTAATCCATTGGATCTCAGCCTTTTATTTTATTTTATTTTTTAAACTAAAAGCTCGCAATATATGTCTAAAATTATATATAAAATTTTGTCTTTTAAACTTGCCCCAATAATAATGTAGGCTTCAATATAGATCCATCTAATTAATTGTTTAGGGATTCAAAATGTTACTATCCTTCACGTTATTGATCAATATCCTCTTTGGAGGTCCTGAAAATCGTAATTAAGAAATAAATAAATAAATTTATTGTGATTTTTTTTAATTATTCAATGGAACTAGGAGTGGCAAATGGATGGGCCGAACTGAGCTAGGCCAAGCCCAGGATAAAGCCCGTGATTAAAAAAGACCTAGGCCTATGTAGGCTATCCAAGTTTACGGGCCTGGACTTCCAAAGTTTTCAAAAACAATTCACTAGTTTAAGTAAATAAAGCAGAGGCTAATAGGTAAAAAACAAATCAATTAAAGAGAATTTTATTAATTTTACTTCTGTCAAACTAATTAAACAGTAAAGTTTATTTAAATAGATTGATATAACCTCCAAAAAAAAGGGAATTTTGAAAAATTTATAACATGTAAAATGTAAGTTTTTCTTAAGTGCTCAACATAAAACGAAGAAAAAAAAAAACAAAAACAACACGATTATATTAACATCACATTCCAATACTCGGATTTTCATAAACACTAATATACCAATCGGTAAACGCTAGCAACTATTAACATCATAAGTTTCTAATTATAAATTCATAATAAACCACAATCCACATACACCAAAGCTTTTTTTTCCCTCCTCCCTTTCAAGGTTTAGGTAACGTTTGTTTTTTTGTTTAAAATCTAAATGGGTCTGAATTTTTCATCTGAATGACATGTTTGTTTTTCTTTTTTAAATATCTGAATATAAGTGGCATCTTGTTTGTTTTTACAATAAAAAACATCTTAAATTTGGTTATTTAACATTTATGTCCTTATAAATTTTAAAAAAAAAAAAGAGGATTAGATTTTATAGTTTAGAAAATAAGTTATTTTACAGAGATATTTTTGAAATATAATATTTACTTGTCATTCCGACATTTTTCCATTAAGATAAAAGTCACAAAAGTTTACTTTTTCTATTCAGATGTAAATATCTGAAAATCAAACATAAGTTCTAAAAAACAAACAAGCATATTTAAAAAAATGTCTGAAATTAATAAAATTTCAGACTTCAGACATTTAACAAACAACCTCTAATTCACAATTAGTTGAACACGTGATGGAGAGAGAATTACGAATGGAAAGACCAACAAAAAAAGATTTTCATGAATTAAAATATTAGGTTAAATCAGAATATTATATTATAAATTGAGCTTGAGATAATTATAAAATTAGTTGAACACCTGATGGAGAGAGAATTACGAATGTGAATTAAAATCTTTAATATTTAGTAAAATAATAACAAATTTCAAGCATTCAATATTATATTTTAATTTCTTTGCATCATCAAATTTGTGTAAAAAGTGAGAGGATATGACAGAGTAGGGAGGAAATAAATTGAGGTGAGATATATACAAACAAAGAAATATAAATAGAGATTGATTCTATTGCTCAGTTGTTACTTATGAAGGGTTCATCCCAGGATGCGATTTGGGCCATTCTGCTAATCTTAGCATTCCTTCTGAGTCATATCAAGCTCTTAAATGTCAAAGTCTTCGTTGACGTAGTCTTTCTTTGGTTTGGATTAAAGTTAATACTGACGGCCTCTCGAAAGACAATCATCCTGGGCCTCAGCCCATGATGCCATTTCATATAAGTATGTTAGCGATTATCTGCATTGTTTTGGTTTTCCTTTTGGACATCAAAAGCTTTCTACGCTAAATTCATGGCTGTGATTTAGCAGCTGAGGAGACTTTTAAATGTGGATGGTTTTATTCATATATGGTTAGAACTAGGGTTGGTAATGGGATGGGATGGGATGAGATTGATCAATCTCAGTTTCGTCCCGTATATGCAAATAGGATGAAAAAAGGTCCTACTCCCGTTCCTATATTTTTTTGGGACAAAAATATATTCTGATCCCGTCCCAAAAGAGCAAGATCCCATCCCAATTGAAAAAAATGTTATTCTTAGTCAGTAATGAGACGGGATGAGACCAAATTTGTCAATTCCACTTTTGTCCCGTATATGCAAGTGGGATAAAAAAATATCTCATTTCCGTCCCTAAATTTTTTTATGGGACAAAAATATGTCTCAATCTTGTCCCAAATGGGATGGGATCCCGCAGGATCCCATTCTATCGGGAAAAATTACCATCCCTATTAGAACGTCATTCAATTCTGGTAATTCAATATCTAAGACGTACAACTTCTATCCCTCCTTGGACTTTGAGGATCGTTGGATTAATTGTCAAAATCTTCTCTTTAAAATGAATTTCAAGTTTAAAATATAGTCAATGAAACAACTTTGCTTTGGCAAAATAAGCAACCTTTCAATTTATTACTTATTGTTTCATAAGATCATGCTTGGACCAATAATATGGTTCTTTAGTTGTTTGAATCAATGCCGTTTAGAGTATTCATGTCCTCGTCATTGTTGAGGACTTGAATTTAAACTCCACTAGACTCATTACTTGGCATACTTCTGAGATATATCATAAGAGTGTGTTTACTTCTTAGATTGGGGAATTAAAAGGGAAGAATTAGAATAATTTCATTGTTTATTTGCTTCTTTTTTATTAGGGAATGAGAATGGAATTTGTGGGACACAATAAATTTGAAATTAAGGAATGTGAATTCTATTCCTCTGGGGGTGTTTGCGGATTGACACTAATTCAAATTTGACCCACAATTTTGTGGAATGTGGTTTGACACAATCTACATCCAATCTATTATTTTACAGATATAATACAAAATAAAACTTTTTCTTCCTATTCAATCCACAAAATAATTAACTAAAAAAATATAATATAAAAATGATTTTACTATAAATCAAATTCAAAATTAAACAAGATCTAAATAAATTAATAGTTTAAAATGGTGCATTTACGAAATAAAAATCAAAATGGGTTAGAGTCAGAATGAACTGTATCGCCATTGTTGTGTCTACTTTGTCTTGGAATTAGAATCAAAATGAGTTAGATTATTATAAATTACTAAAAAAATCCTTAGTTAACTATTGTCATAATTATTATTTTGTATTTTAATTACTGTAATTATTATTATTGTTATTAATTATTGTTCATAATAACATTAGTATAATAATAATAATAATAATAATTAATTATTATTAACATTAGTATTAATTTATTATAATACTTTTTATCATTAATAATAATAATAATAATTATTATTATTATTATTATTGGAACGTGATGGTTGCTGTTGCTGGTGGTTCGACTTCCATGATGTGACGGTTGTTGCTTGCGACTGCTACTGCTTGTGACACAATGACTAGGGACTAGTTGTTGCTCCACAGGCAACAATGAGGGAGCTGTTGGCAGTGACATGTTTGCTTTTTTTTTTATTTTATTTTATTTTAATTATTATTATTTTTAATTTAAATGAGGACATCTTAGGGATATCATATAATTAATGGGGGTAAAATTATCAATCTAAAAAAATGAGAGATTGATTTCTCATCCTTTTTGCTTGGGATAGTCTCCCATAGTCCCATTCCTCATTCCTCATTCCTCATTCCCAATTTGAGGTGGGCTCTACGATTGCGATTTTGATTCCCACTTTTATTTTTTTAAAATAAATACCGTCAATGATTCTGATTCTGAATTCTCATTTTTTATCTTATAAGTAAATACACTATAAATATATTTCGAAACACTATGTTCATAGGGTCTTTATGCGCAACATTTATTAATTCGATCAACATGTGTTTGGAAAAAAAAAAAAAAAAGAATTTGGAAGCCGCATAAACGAAAAGAAGTTGGATAGCAATTAATTTTGAAAGTCCAATCAACCTCCATCAACGAAGGGAAAATTGCACAGCTGAAGCTGCCTCATGAGAAGACTGGAGTACAATGGAATAATACTTTCTCAGGATTCAGGAGACTTGTTTCACAAGCCAAGACTGGATTGAGCTCTAATCGATTTTTCAATCATCTTATGCAGAACAAGATACAACACTTTGGAGCAACTTACAATTGCTTAACTAATGAAGAGTTTTGAAACTTTTATCTAGAATTATATATATATATATATATATATATATATATATTATAGTCCTCGTTTTTAGTCCGGACTTCAAATTGATATTCAAAGTTTATGTACCAATGAAAATAAAAAATTCCCAGTCTTTGTTGAACAATAGACACTTTTCCTTTAATTTCTTTGTCTATGGGGCTAGGAAGTATACAATTATGCCTCAGGAAAATCTTGTAGAACACATAACATAATGGCCAAAATAGATGCATGCAGAAAAATATTTTGCCAGCAAATTCCTAAGTTGCAGAGGTAATTACGGAGGACGGAGCCTGGAATGAACAACTGACGCCGTAATGTATTTGGCTAACTAACAAAACTATTCATTCTGAGATGTATGCGTATGGCTGGGATCAGCTCCTGCTGAAGTAGCAAACTCGCTATAATGTTGTCCAATAAAATTCTGTTTTCAGAAAATAAATAAATAAACGATAAAAAGATAGTTAAATCTCAATTATATATAATAAACATGAGACATGATATCTTTCAAACTTCAGAAAAGTTCAGATAATGAGAGGATCCTAATTTAGTTAAGGCATAACTTGTTCCGAGAACTTCTTACCAGCCAAACTGAACCAGAAAATATTCTTCTTTCGACTAATTTATTTCTACCTACTGTCATTGCTTCTCAATTTGACGAAAAGATTTAGGAATAAACCTAAGTGCGCTTAACATGTTGCCACATATGATCGAGCCAACCAAAGTGGTGGACTTTATTGTCCTTATTCTTAGGGCAAGTAATGTGCCTTTAAACTACAATTTTCTTGTTGACATTTTTATGGCTCTTTACCTCTGGTTCATCAGCATCCTTAGAACACAAGCAACAAGACTAGCTAATTTTTTATGCAGTTTAATTTTGGTCTTGCTTACTCTTCCCCTTTGTAAATAAATGCGTAGTTGTTTCTTATCTTCTATCCAAATTATATTAATTTACAAACCTATGACTTATGTATAAGCTCTTCTAATGTTAATGTTACACGATCTTGCTCATTTTGATTGTTCAATCAGATAACTTTAATTTATGTTGAAAGCCCCAGAGAATGAAGAATCATTATGTTAAGATCACTATGACATGCTCTGATTAATGCTAAATATGTAGAGCAATTTATTTTTCCGCCCAAGTTTTGAAGTACATGATTTGCTGGATTTTCATTATTCATTTAAAACATATTCATTGTATCCTAAAAGCTGATGGTTAAACTTTGGTTGAGCTATAATGTTACATGTACCGCGTAGAGTAAGTTTTCAAATAGTGTATTTCTTGCGTCTCAACCGCAATATGCTAGCAATGCTTCTAGTGTACTTGCATGTTTACGTTAGGACAGCCATCTTTAAACTTCAATTGCAAGAAATCGGCTTCAGGCCACCAATTCAGTTGACTTTCGTCTGGGCAGGCCATATATAATAAGGTCTACAAGCTTAATGTATCAGCAAATTCTGTTTAACTTTGCTTCATTAATCCTTCATTTAAACCATAGTTTATTGAAAAGTTTGATATTCCTTCGCCTCCATCGAGAAAGGAAAAGTTGATCATCACATGCGCACATGGGTTCTGCTAGAATGAAGATTTATAGTCGTGTTAACCCTCTGTTTGTTGCAATCATTATTGTTTTTGCTTCATTATTCATGGCTACCAGCTCTGCTGCTACAAGCTCCATTGATATGTCCACTACTATTCTCATTAGAGTTGATCAATCTGGCCGAGGAGATTTTAAGAAGATACAAGACGCAATTGATTCTGTTCCTTCGAACAACTCAAAATTGTATTTCATTTGGATTAAACCGGGAACTTACAGGTCTCCACTTGCTGCATTCCTTGTTTGTTAATTACAGGCTTTTCTTTTCCTTTTTTAATTTTTTTCCAATAATTGGAACTCATATTTTCTTCTATTTTACATGCAGAGAAAAGATTGTTGTGCCAGCTGATAAGCCCTTCATAACAATAAGTGGCACAAAGGCTTCTAACACCATAATAACTTGGAGTGATGGCGGGGAGATATTTCAATCTGCAACTTTCACTGTGCTGGCTTCTGATTTTGTTGGACGATTTCTAACAATTGAGGTATTCTGTTTTGCCTCACACTATATTTCAAAAGAATCCTTGTCAAAACCCCAATTAGCTAATTTATACCTCGATCAATTTGTTACAGAACACTTATGGATCAGCCGGCAAAGCTGTTGCACTAAGAGTGTCAGCAAATCGAGCAGCATTTTATGGCTGCAGGATTCTATCGTACCAAGACACTCTCCTGGATGACACAGGAAATCATTACTACAGCAGCTGTTACATTGAAGGAGCCACGGATTTCATCTGCGGAAATGCTGCCTCCCTCTTTGAAGTGAGTATAACTGTAAATTAATTCTCCTTAGGCTACCAAGTAGCAAGCTCAATGCTATTCGTTTCAAATTTCCAACATATACCATTAATAAGTTTCAATATTTATGACCTTAATTTACAGAGATGCCATATACATTCTCTGTCCACGGGGAACGGAGCCATAACTGCTCAGAAAAGAGTGTCATCAGAAGAAAACACTGGATTCACTTTCTTGGGTTGCAAGATAACCGGTGTTGGTAAGGGAGTGCTTGGAAGGCCGTGGGGTCCTTATTCTAGGGTGGTGTATGCCCTGACTTACATGTCCGGTCTGGTACTGCCGCAAGGATGGAATGATTGGCACGACTATGCCAAGCACACGTATATCATCTATCTATCTATTCCAAACAATATTCGTTTTACCAAAATTAATGTCAAAATGATCGCAGTGGATATTTATTAACATGTTTCTTTTTATTAATTTGATGGTTTGCAGTAATGTCTATTATGGGGAATACAAGTGTTATGGTCCGGGAGCTGATAGATCAAATAGGGTTGCTTGGTCACTAAGCTTATCAGAGAATGAAGCTGCAACATTCTTGACTAAGGACACGATTGGAGGAAGAGCTTGGCTTAGACCGGCACCATCCAACTTCAAGATAGGCGCCTCTGCAACCATTGCTGCAAGAACTGATGAGAATAATTAACTGAGGATAGTATTATCATTTGTTTGTGAGTCATGGAGCTCGCAATTTATTCTGTATTAATTCTCTGTAATTTCATTTAATTCATTTGTACATTATATTTTTTAAAATACAATAGTTCATTAACTAATTAAAATAAAAAAATGATAGCAACATCAATGGCCACAACTGGAGCACTATCAGTTTCTTTTTTAATTAACTAGTTATTTATCCACTCAATCTAACCAATGACAGAGATTTTAAAATTCAAATTCAAGGGTCCATGATAACCCATTATTAAGAGAGAAATTTTTATTCGGACGACTTAGAATTTTTTAATTATTATTTTCAAAGAGCAGTCAACTCCCTAGAACTAATAACAGTATGGTTGCGTTTGTTTTTTTGTCTGAAATCTGAATAAACTTGAATTAGTCTGAATTCTAAATAAATATGAATGTGTAAATCTGAATAATATGTTTGTTTTTTCGTCTGAATCTCGGAAAATAAGTATTAAGTTGTTTGTTTTTTTAACTGAAAAAGCTGCAAATATGTACTTTTACATTTGTATCTTTATTAAATTTGAATGTCAAATAAATAATATATTAAATACCACAATATTTTAACATTTATAAGTAAAACTATATTCAAGTGAATACATAATTATTTTATAATTTTAATATATAAAATACCATAAATTTCAAATTTTATCGTATATAATATAAGAAAGAAAAAATAGAGATATTTTTATGTGGGGTAAATGTCTATGGGTGAGTTTTGGGATAAACATGAAAAATAAATTATAAAACATGGATATTTTTGGCATTAGTAAGTAATTGACTTAATTCAAATTTTCCCATTAAGTAAAAAGCCAAAAAAATTGACTTATTTTATTAAGTCAAAATTATCTAAAAAATCTCATTAAGTTATAAAAACAAACACATCTAATTAACTTAATTATTTAAGTTAAGTCACTTTAAGTCATTAAGTTAAAAAACAAACGCCACCTTAGAATTTTCTAATTATTATTTTCAAAGAGCAGTCAACTCCCTAGAACTAATAACAGTATGGACTAATATAATAACTAAAAACTGTATGTAAATAGTAAATTTATATCCTATTTATTATTAAGGTGTTGTAGCTTCCTAAGCTACAACTACCATAGATAAAAACTTGTAACTATAATAAAAATTAATAGTATATAATAAATATCATTTTAAATGATAATTATGACAAAAGTAATAAATATATTGTAAATTTTTTATCATCCAAGTTGTAGATCAAATCTACTTAACTTTCAAATTATAGCAGATAATATTTATTAAACACTTAAATGTCGTAATTTTTAGGCTTGGCGAGCAACGACGAATTAACGAGGTACTCCTTTAGCTTCTGAAAAGCCTCTTCGCACTCGGCGGTCCATTGAAGTTTCTTTCCCGCTTTCAAAGCTTTAAAAAATGGCTTGCACCTATCGGTGGCCTTGGAGATGAAACGACTCAAGGCGGCTATCCGGCCAGCTAAACTTTGGACTTCCTTGATAGTACTTGGTGACTTCATCCCAAGAACCGCCCAGATTTTGTCAGGATTAGCCTCAATTCCCCGCTGTTGTACCATAAATCCAAAGAATTTGCCCGAAGTCACCCCGAATACACATTTCTCAGGATTTAGGCGCATCTGATGCTTTCTCAAAATATTGAAGGTGTCTCTGAGGAGCCCCGCGTGATCACTGGCGTACATCGACTTTGTTATCATATCATCGATGTACACCTCCATGGTACGACCGATTTGCTGTTTGAAGACCTTATTCATCAAACGCTGATAGGTGGCGCCCACATTCTTTAAACCAAAAGACATAACCTTGTAACAGTATAACCCACGGTTGGTGATGAAGGCCGTTTTATCTTGATCAGGCTCGTACATTGAAATTTGGTTGTACCCGGAGAAAGCATCCATGAAACTAAGCATCTCGTGCCCCGCCGTAGCATCGACCAACTGGTCTACCCGGGGAAGCAAGAAGCTATCCTTAGGGCAAGACTTGTTTAAATCTATGAAATCTCCACACATGCGCCATTTCCCGTTAGACTTCTTAACCAATACAACATTGGAGACCCAATTGGGGTACACCGCCTCCCTAATAAACCATGCTGCTAGCAATCAATCCACTTCTTGTTCAATGGCGTCATAGTATTTCTAGTTGAAAGTTCGACGTTTTTGCTTGACATGCCTATGATGTGGATCGACATTGAGCTTGTGACAGGCGATAGAAGGCGGGTTACCCGGCATGTCCGCGTAAGACCAAGCGAACACATCTAAGTTTTCCTTTAAGAACTCAATAAACTGCTCTCGGTGTTGGTCAGAGAGGTTGGAGCCTACCTTGACCATCTTGGTTGGGTCCTTTTTGCAGATCGAAATAGACACAAGATCCTCAATCGGTGCTCCTCGCTTTTCATTTTTTGGTACCCGGGGATCCAGGGGTACCTCGACTTCTCCCATTGATGCTGAATTGGGACTTTGGGGTACTTGTGGTGCCCCAGGAGCTACCACATCCACTTGCATTGGCCCAGCTTCATATGGCGTTTGGGGTACCTGGGAGTTCGTAGACCGTTGAGCTTTCTTACGTGCAACTCTCCGGCGTCTAGCCAGTGCCCGCTTGGATAGACTGGTAAATGGCCTTGTACTGACGGGGTACCCCTCCAGGAACATATTGGTGGCGATTTGATAGCTCACTTTTGATGCGACTGAGTAACACCCTCGAGCCGATTGCTGATCCCTTTTGATTATGATAATTTCCCCAGCGGTTGGAATCTTCATAGCGAGGTAATGCATGGAGATTGCCGCTTTAGTTGTTGCTAAGAATAGTCTTCCCAAGATGATATTATAGGCACCTGGGTGATCCACAATAATAAAATCAATCATATGAACAACACGGTGAGGTACCTTACCAAGTGTAACGGGCAGCATAATGATGCCCTTTGGGATAACCATATCGTCGGCGAACCCAATAAGAGGTGTAACATATGGGGTGATCTTTGGCGATTCAATCAATAGTTGATCCAAGACGCTTTTGAAAATGAGGTACGAGATATCTTCAGTATCTTCCTCTGTGAAAAGGATAGGCGGAGAATGGTGGGGTACCCCAGGTACCCTAAGTTGATTTTGACAAGCGAAGTTCACTTCTTTTCCAGGACGATCCAAAATTGGTGGCTTGCTGTAACGTTTGATGGCCCGTCTAGATTCCCCCGCGAGGGTAGGATCCACCGCTATCATTCGAACATACACGCCTTTCTTAGACCCCTGGGGTACCTCAGTTTCGGGATTAAGTTTAGCAACTTGTTTACCCTTATCTTGCTCCAAGAACTTCCTTGCCTCACGCATATCAGCCACAAATTTCTTGAGATACCCACTCAGAATTAGTGACTCAATTTCTCCCCTCAAGTGAAAGCATTCGGCGGTGCTATGGCTGAAATCTTCATGAAACTCACAATACTTCAAGCTACGCTTCATATTTGGGTATTTCCGAATTGGCTTAGGTGGGCGAAGCATCCCCGTATCCCTAATATGGTAAAAAATCTGTTCTGGAGATTGATTCAAATGATAGAAAGAGTCATATCGAGGTTTTTGTGGCGCTTCCTGTTGTTCTGGTGGTACCTGTGGGCTATGTACTTGGGGTACTCGAGAGGATACCTGAGGTACCCAGGGTACACCAGGAATATTCAGTCCTCTCCCAGGTGGGGTTGGACGAGGTGAGCTGTGTACCCGGGGTGCTTGAGAGGGTACCTGACTTACCTCGGCTCTCTTGGGTTTCTCCTTGTTTCTCACAACTTCGACTCTGTCTTCCTCCCGCTTTAGGTTACACTTCTCATCCATTTCTATTTGTTGCAGGGCTCGAGAATGAGTTTCCCCAAATGAAAGAGGGCGATGTTTTTAAAATGACCGCCATAACTTCCCTAAACGCAGATTCTTTTCAAAATGAGTGAGAGTATGTTGGTGACCAAATGTACCGGTACGCAACACCTCTTGGTGGAAGCGGGTTACATACTCGGCTAAAGACTCCGAATCCCTTTGCTTGATGAAAGCAAGCTTGGAGAATGTTATATCTTGGGCGGATGCATAACCAAACTCATGAACAAAATCTTTTAGGAGCTGGTCTAAGGAGGATACACTACCTGCCTTCAACGATCGGAACCATGATTTGGCTGGTCCGGTGAGGGTATGCGGGAACATCCGGCACATAGCATTGTCGCCCACTCCTTTAATCATCATCTGGTCACGATACAACTCAGCATGTTCCACGGGATCCGAGGTACTCTAGTATTGTTGTATTTGAGGCATGGTGAACGCTTCCGGGAGAACCGCTATCCGAATCTCCATGGTGAATGTCGAGTTATACGCTGCTGGCGCTAGAGCATTGGTGGGGTTTTATTTTTCAGAAAGGAGCTTCACTTGAGCTTCGAGGTACTCCATTTTTTCCAGGAACTCGCGGGGTACCCCAAGTGCACCTGAGGATGCTGCAGTTGTTTGGGAAGCTCTTTTGGCGTTCAACTTGTGCCGGAGATCTTCATGTACTTTTTGTTTACATTTGATACCCTGGCTACTACGGGAATAGCAAGAAGCAGTGGAGCGTTCTTCCTGAGAGCCACCGGTTTGAAACTTTAAACGGGTGCCTGACGGCCCGTGCTTTGGTCTACTTCCCTCCGGTATTTCAGATCTTGGTACGATCTGCTTCTCACCGCGTGAAGGTGGAACATCTTAAGTTACCGGGGAAGTGGCTGCTTCGGGTACCCGAGATCCTACTGCTCTGAGAATCGCATGAGCCAAATCCTCAAAGTATTTATGAGTAACGGGCTCCTCGTCGGGTTGAATACCAGCTGATTGCTTAACAGATTTGCCTTTCTCTAGGCGGGATGCCCTTCTAGTCGAGTCACCCCTCTCATCACTGCTGTGGTCCTCCACTCTATCATGACTTAGCATTTGGTTATCAACGGGTACGTCGGGTGCCATGGTTGCGCAAGCGCACGTACCGGGAAGCTTAACACCGTGAGGAGGCTTTTTGCGCGATCCCCACAGACGGCGCCAATTGTTTGCGGCTAATTTTTGGGTCAATGAATAAAAAAAACCATTAAACCAACCCAAGAGCAATAAATTTATATTTTTGTCGGGAAGCGGGGTGCCTCGCTTGTTCGGCACGTGCATGCTGTTTAGGTTTTTTGTGGAGTTGAGGAGGGTTGAGATGACGGTGGATATAGAGGGGGTCTGACTTCAGGTGCGGAGGGCTGGTGAAACTCGCCTTAAACCTGCGAAACAATTAAAAAAAAAAGAAGTCAGAGGTGGCGCCGGGGGTGGCCGGCGACCACACTCCGACGCTCAAGTCAGAGTTGGGTTATCTCAGGTTAGAGAGCTTGCAAGCTCTCGGTAATGGAGGTTTTGAGGTTGAATAAACCCTAGTTTTTTTGTGGTGAGTCTGTTAACTTCTTGATAAAAATCAAATCTGAGTATTTATATGGTGTACCCCAGTCACCGTGCCACCTGGCGCTATTTTAGTGGTGTTCCCTGCTGTCATGTCAGGAATATTCTTATTTTCATGCGTATGACGGCTTAGACATTTCACAAAATTCGTGGAGAGCAAGTTTGTGGCGTATTCACGTGCTGGGCGTAGTGGAGTAGTCTCGCGTACCTCTGCAATTCCGTTGTAATTTTGCAGGCGTAGCAGGAAAAGCTGATGGTCCCAACTGTCACAATATCAAACTTTTGGCGGATTCGCTTGAGTGATAAGCGGCTGTCTCCTCTTTTGCGGCGGTCTCCTCTTTTGCGACGCGAGGTTTCCTTATCTTTTGACACATATTAAACCGATCTTTTTGAGATTCGAGGCCCACATATCCCTTTACATTTTTACGAAGACTTTTTACATCTTTATATGGTGTACCCGAGGTACTCCCGGAGTGCCTAGGGTAGCCAGGGTACCTAGGGTACCCGAGGTACCCAAGGTACTCGAGGTAAACTAATTTCTTAAATATCAACACGTGGCGCTTCATCATTAGCCTCATATTTCCTTCCCAAAAACACAAGGTTAATTTGTTTTTTTCTTAAATACTAATGTAAAATAGATTCTCTTTCCAAAAATAAAACAGACTGAAACAGATCCATGTGTGATGATGATGATACTTGCATTAAATTCATTTCTTTTAAAGTTTCCAATAGGCCAGAGAACAAATACGTTTAATTTGTATTTTTTTGAAGTACAAAAGTAAAACAGATTCTCTTTCTAAAGCAAAGTAGTAATAGTAATACAGATCCATCTCACCATACATGCTTTAACATATTTTACTCGTCATAAATTCTTTTATTTTAAATTTTAATCAATTATTTATTTGCCACCCCTTTGAACTCCTCTTAAAATCCCTTTTGTATATTTTTAGATTTAGCCTTAGCTAAAATTATAGAGCTTTAAGTTAAAAAAAAAAAGAGTTATAAAAAAAAGTTCAAGAAAAAAAAAATTAATATTTTTTGTATGGGAAAATACAAATTTGTTTTAAATGAAATATCAAAATATCTGAAACAGAAGATTTTGGGTTAAAATAGATTTTGTATCAAAAGTTGGGCCTTAATTAAATAGAGTTTAATTTTTATAAGCGGCCACTCAAGCAAAAATCTAAGTGATTTAATTCTAATAGATTTTTTATTATACATATCACTATCAGTAGACTTTTCAGCATTAAAAAAAAAGTGAGTATTGCACACATATACATACCTTTTTGAGTTTTTAAAGACTTTTTTCAAATTTGTTTCACACTGATTTCATTTATGGGGTAAGGCCCCTTTAGTGAGTTTAGTTGAAGATTCTATGGACTCTGAATCTATTTAATTGAGGGATGATATTTGATCCCTTTATTTTTTCGCTTGGCCCCCATTTCTTAATTAATCTATTTATTTTTAGAATTATCATTTTTATTATTTTTTATTTATCTATCATTTTCAATTACTAGCACCACTGAGATGTTGAATAACTTTATCAAATTTCAACTTCTTTGCAGTCATTGATTACGATTGTGAAACTTCCACAAAAGAATTTGTAATTGCCGTTTACCAAACCATGGATATTCTTATGGAAAAAGCGAAGAAACATTGTCACCGAATATCTCATTTTTTAATCTTTCTCTGTTTTGTTCATTTAATTAATGATCTACCAGTTCATGTGGTGTGCTTATGTGTTTTAGAAGATTTAGAGCAAAGTTGAAGCTTGATTATGTATTATTAATGTAAACTAGAATCTTATATGCTATTGACAATATCAATTAGGAATGACAAAAAGACCAGACCTGTATTTTGGCCCAATTGGCATCACCCAAATTTTTTGGGCTTTGACCCAATTTTAAGGATTTCGGGTCGGGCTCAGGCCTAAATATCAGGGCCCAATTAAATTTAGGTTAGGGTTCAGACCTCTTTGCCCCGATCCGACCCGACCCGATCCGATTCGAACGGAAATTAAAAAATTAAAAAAATTATTTTATTTATATAATTAATTATGTTTATTTTATTATTTTATATAATTATATGGTTGAGACCTTGAATAATTTTTATGTTTATGTTAAATTTTAATGTATATGGGAGGTTATGTCCATTTTTTTAACATTTGAATTACTTAAAAATACAAAAAATCTTTATAAAAAAAAAGTATGGACTTGGGATCTTTTATTTCAAACTAGAAGAAGATTATTAATTTAAAATTGTAAATTGTTGGTGAATACAAATCACTTGTTAATTGAAAGTAAGTCATTTTTTATATTGACTCCCTTGTAAATATGGAAAAATCACCCATTAACACTGACTTCCCTGCAACTTTTTTTCTTATTAAAAAAAGATAATTTTAGGATCTCAATCATAAAAAAAAGGAGGGATTTGGTTTAAAGATTTGATTTCTCCACTAAGGATAAGGATGCAGGTTAGAACATCCCATGGAGTAGATGTTTGTCTCGTATTTGAAGTAGGGTGATTTTAAAAATAAATAGAATAAATTAAAAATTCGGAGCTGTTAGAGATAAATTAAGGGATCAAATATCACAACTCTTGCTGGAGCTCATTTGTACATTATATAATCAATCTCGAGAATAAATAGTCTCTATAAATGACTTGCATGCACATGCATATGGTTCCTTTGGACCCAATGGGTCATAAACTCCTTAGGCCTAGCGATGGTTTTTTTGGCCTAATAGAGGTCAAATTTGTGTTTTGTCACACAATTAAAGTTTACAAAGACTGCATTTAAAAATATGCTCACCCCAAAATTAATTACCAAAGAAGTAAAACCTAAATAATTATTTTGATTTGAGTAGTGAAGCTAATTGTTTTCATCCGGGTTAAACCCGGATAATGTTAAAAGATATCATGTGTATGTTTATTTCTCATATATATCATTTGTATGTTTATTTAACACATATGCCACGTAATTGTGATAATAAAAATGATAGCAAGGAATAAAATTTAAATGTTAATACAAAAATCCAAAAATCAATTTATAATTTCATGGGCAATGATAGCCAACTACCCCTTTAATTGTCATAATAATATTTTGGTCGGTATAACTTTAAATTTAGAAATACTAGCTGTAGTTCCTATTGCTAGCTCACGACCGTCGGGTATAATGTAAAGAGCTGACAACTCCTTGATACAACTAACAGCATGGACTATAACTAAAAACGGTATTTAAACTCACGGGGAAGACACTATCATTCTTCAGAATTAAAGGGTATCTAAATTGAAGCAAAATCTTTTTGTTTATGTTAACTTTAGATTGAAATCTGGGGCTGAGATTAGAAAATCATTAAGTTCTGTGGACATTACAAGTCATATGACTTGTGCAGGTCTAATGTATAAAGGTCTACAAATTAACCTTAATGCATCAGCAATTTCTGTGACTAATTTTGTTAATTCAATAGTCTAATCCCTTACAACTCCATGGACGCGAAAAAAGTTGATCATCAATTCAACACGAGTTCTTCACATGGTTTCTGAAGCCTTGCGTGATATTCCTCTTTTAATTATCAAAATTTTAAAGAATGGATGAATTATTTATATCTATTTTTTAAATGTAATACAAAAATTAAGTGAAATGAAACAAAACAGAAAACCAACAAAAAATGCTATCTATTCCCTTTAATGTTTGCATCATTAATTGTAAAATCATCCTTGAATTTGAGAGCTGCATTTCTAAGCCAAGTCCCCCGACCAGTCAAGTCCTTGGACAAGAACGTAGATGCTTCAACATCTGATAAGCTGTTTGACCAAGCAATTCTTTTTGATCTATCAGCTCCCGGACCTGAACACCTGTATTCGCCGTAGTACAACTTACTGCACAATCAATACATCAAAAACAAGGAAACAAGTTAGACACTTGGCCTGTGTGTGATTAATTTCAATTTGGTGCACACACTATTAAAGCAGATTAATTGAATAGATTATATACTTGTGCTTGGCATGGTCGTTCAGATCATTCCATCCTTGGGGCACTATCACGTCGGACATGTAAGTCAGGGCATACACAACCCTAGAATAAGCACCCCATGGCCTTCCAAGCACTGCCTTACCAACGCCGGAAATCTTGCAATCCAAGAAAGTGAATCCTGTGTTTTCTTCTGATGACACTCTTTTCTGAGCAGTTATAGCTCCGCCCCACGTGGAAAGAGAATGTATAAGGCATCTCTGCAAATTAAGGTCACGAATCAACGTTGTGAAACTTAATTAATTAATTAATTGTTTATGTTGGAAATTAAGGTAGCCTAATGAGAATTAGTACTCACTTCAAAGAAGGAGTTAGCATTTCCACTGATGAAATCTGTGGCTCCTTCAATGTAGCATTTGCTATAATAATGATTTCCGGTGTCATCTAGGAGTGTATGTTGGTAAGACAGAATCCTGCAGCCGTAAAATGCAGCTTTATCCGCAGAGACTCTTAGCGCAACTGCTTTGCCGAATGATCCATATGTGTTCTGTAAGATATTAATTTATCAAGGCATAAGTTATATACGTAAATGGTAGCTAGCAATCAAGGACTTCATCATATACGCAACGCAAATACGTACCTGAATCGTTAGAGATCGTGCAACAAAATGAGAAGCCAACACAGTGAGAGTTGCAGAATCAAGAATGGAGCCGCCATCGCTCCATGTTATTTTGGTGTGAGATGCCTTTGTCGCACTGATTGTTATGAAGGGCTTATTAGCAGGCACAATAATCTTTTCTCTGCATATATATGGTCAAGCACATGTAAACATATAGAAGAAATTGTGTAATGAGTTCCAGCTATTGAAACCAACAAAATTCAATTGAAAATATATAAAAGGAGAGATGTAACGGTTAATTACTCACCTGTAAATTCCTGGGGCAACCGAAATGAAAACCAATTCTGAGTTATTAGCTGGTACAGAATCAATGGCTTCTTGTATGGTCCTAAAATCTCCTCTGCCATATTTTTCAACTCTAATGAGAACAGCAGTGGAAATATCTTTGGGGATTGTAGCAGAAAAGCCGCAGGTAGCCGTAATTGAAGCAAAAACAATTGCTGTTGCAACAAACAGAATGCTAACATTTTGACTGTAATTCTTCATTGTAACAGAACCCATATATGTTAACGATAAACATTTTCTACACCTTTTAATATAGGACTTGCCCTGCCCCCAGAAGAAATTACAGATAATCATGTACTTACTCTACTTAATTAGAAACCAACTAATAAAGATAGGTCTAATTAGAGATAGTTAATGTCATATGACTTGTAATGTTAACATCAAATGAGACTTGACTATTTTTCATTCTCAACCGCAGCTGTCAATCTAAAGTTAACATAAGCAAATGACATAATTTAGATACCCTTTTAATTTAGGAGAATGATAGTTCTTTGCTGAAAGTTTGAATACCTTTTTTAGTTATAGTCCATTGACTGTTATTAGTTTTAGGGAGTTGACAGCTCTTGACTTTGAAAATATTAATAATAAAACCTTATATCCAGCGGTTGTGAGCTGACAATATTACAGAAACCAAACTATTACTATCACGTATTTGGCTATCATTTGCCCATGAAATTGCACATTCGCCTTTTGATTTTTGTTGTACTTTAAAGTTTTAATTTTCTTACTGAATTAGTATCATTTTTAATTGCCACAATGAAGTTAACTTTCTTAGGACTCGGGCTTGATGCTTTTTTCATGTGACACGGAATCTTTACTGATATATTTTGCGATCCCTACTATGCCTTGAAACTGAAAATTTTCTTTTGACATTTATTTGGCCCCTTACTTTAATTTGGTTCATCATCGGCCCCCATAAAACAGAAGCAACGAGGTTTGTCAATTACATGGAGTCTGATTTGGTTTGCTTCGTTTCTATTCCAAATTAAGAATGTATAGTTGTTTCTTACTCTTTATCCTAATCAAAGTACCTAGTATATGGCTTTCATTCATAAGAAATGACCAATCAAATCCTTGTGCATAAACAATACATGCAAGCAAAAGTAGAAATGCTGCAAATGGCAGGCAGGTTTGATCATGTTCAATAAGCAACCAACTTAATTTAATGGGAAAGCTGCAGTTGAGTATGGAGAATAATTAAGTTAATTATGTCAGGATTAACCAACAAACACGACATGGCCTGATAGAAAATTTTCTGAGCTTTTTCTTTTGCAACTAATCTCATAGCTGATGGGTGATGACTGAACTTGAATGAGTAATCATGCAGCACGTAAACTAAGATTTCACACACTTTAAGCAATCTTGTATTTCAAGCAAAATCAGTTACTGATGCTTTTGCTTACAATGTCCTTAATTCTCTAATGTACTTGAATGTTTACGTTAAGATGACCATGTTTTACTTCAACTGCAAGAAATCGGCTAAGCATGCCATATATAATAAGGTCTACAAACCTAAATGCCTCAGTAATTTTTTTGCAACTTTGCTTCAACCTTCACTGAAGCATATATAGTTTATTGGAAATTTTATTCTTTCAGCTTCATCGAGAACCGTTAAAATTTGAGCACATGCACACGGGTTCGGCTACAATGAAGTATGTTAACATTATGTTTCCGGCTACAATTGTTTTTGCTTCACTTATGGCTACCAGGACTGCTGCTACTAGGTCCATAGATTTGTCTACTATCATAAATTAAATGAACTTAACTTTCAAGTTATAGTACTTAATGTTTATTAAATACTTTAGTGCAATAATTTTTAAGCTATAGCTGCCAAATCTCAGCCCCAAGCTGGGCTTAAGTGCTCTGATCTAGGAGCTGATAGATCAAGATGGGTTGCTTGGTCAAACAACTTATCAGACATACGCTGAAGCAGCGCTAGTTTCATGCCTGACATTACTGGCGGGGAAGCTCGTCTTAGACATGCACCTACCGAATTCAAGCATGGCTTTACAATCAATAATGCAAAAACTGAAGGGAATAGATAGGATTTTTGTTGGTATGTGAGTTATTATTTCATTTAATTTTTATTATGCATTACATCTTAAAGAATAGATATAATAATTCATTCAGTCTTAAATTAATGAAGTTAGACAACAGATGGCTTAACTGTGATCACCTCCAAAACTTCCATAATGCGTAATGAAAGTTCCCATCGAAAAAAGGGAAAAAAAAAAGAAGGATGTTGTCGAAGAGTTTGGCAGAATAGCTTTTAATTTTATTTGGCCGTCGCACGTAGGGCATTAATTTGGGCTGTACTCAGCTTTTTTTTTTCCCTCTCTTTTTGGCAATAAAAAGGTCATCCACACATATCTCAAAAGATATTACTTCAGTGGGGTGTGTATAATCCTTCTGACTTTTCAGTTTACATTGCAAAGGAGTCATCGTGTTTCTTCTATGCTCATTGCTTCGTAAGTAATTGAATTAACTTTCACTCTTTGAAAACTTTATGTTGAAATTGATAATTGGCTTTGTTGCTCATGAGATTACATTGTTTTGTGTTGAGTAGCAAGTGCGAGGAACATTCTTGCTAAGTTACTTTATTATGCAATGAATTTATAATTTATAACTACTAATTAAATTCATAATTTATTATGGCAAGACTTTGAATGAAGAAGTTAAGAAAGCAAATCAACACAACATTATGCGCAAAATCTGGATTCTTTAGGGAGGATGCCAAATTTTGCTTCTCTACTTTTATGCTTTGCGTTATACTCCTTCAATTGTGATATACCTCTCTTTATATAGACACTAAGGTTTCACAAAAATAACAAGTCTTAAAAGACTTGAATTCTTTTTAAAATAAGAGTTTTTTTTCCTCTTATAATTCCTATGAATCTGAATCGGAACAAATAAGATATTCTTGCCTTACTTGTTTGCAAGAAATATTTAGAGCAGTTAATTAAATGTCCTGTTTGAACCAACTTCTTGCTCTAAATAAATCTTACGCGTCAATTATAGAATCCCGTCATTAATTAACTTGCTAATTTAGAAATCTAATAAAATTAGGAAACAAATATTCTTAATAAATTAGTATCTCACTCAATTAGGGAATTAATAAATTAATCCCTATTACAAGATATGCAATAAATTAAATTCTAATTTAACTAGACTTACCATAAAATGCCAACTATATAAATAATAGACCTAACAAATTTGTTTTCTAATATTTTGACTCCAAATGATATTAATTCGTAACTACCAAATCCTTAATTCATTAAAAGAAATTATTGACTTGAAGATCTGGTCGTCATAAATTAATCAATAATCGCTCCAAATATTGGAAAATTATTACTTAGAAATTAAACTAAGCAATTTACTCTAAATTTATTTCAAAATAACTAATCAATTATCATCTCAGTTTTCAGGTGCTACAACTGCTGCAGCAATCTACAGAGAGCATGCATACAAATTATAGATGCAAATAGGATTTCCGTTGTGGCATGTATAAGCTATTGGGCACTCTTAGTGTTGGATGGGTGGGTCGTCTATCGACCCGACCTGTACTTGGTAACTGCTTTGCAATTACCATGTGCGTATTTGGAAGTTAAGAAGGAAGTTGATATAATATTAACTTTCCACTTTGGCAATAACTCCTAGAGAAAAATAATAACGTAGAGATAGTGTGTGTGTGGAGAGTGAATCTTTCATCTTCTTATCTTTTTCATCAAGATCAAATAAGAACATTGAACAACTAATTAGAAAAAGGGCATCTATACTCTGATCAGAGAAGGATTTCCACTTGTGATTTCTTTCCGACCATCAACGTCATCCAACACTTAATTATTCTGCTACTTAGAAAAAGGCATGGCTTCTTGAATTCCTTTAATTTTTCCTTCAATGATATCAGAGCCTTTTTTGTGTTGGATTCGTGCAAATGGTTGAGTTTATTTCATGAAAATGCATGAATTTTATTTGTTAATTATTTTTTCATTTAATGTATGATATGATGGTTGTTAAATTTATGTTCTGGAGTGCTATAATCACTATAAAAAATTATGGAATTGAAAGATATAAAAACAGCATGGGGTTTAGGTTGCTTGAACCATAATAAAACATGAAACCCAAAACTTTATTTAATCATATCTTATGATCTAGGCAATTTGACATTGTGAGTAAATATATCATCGGGAAGATCTTTTCGAGAGTTTTCTAACAATATGTGATTTGTTAAAAAGACTTAAAACGAAAAAGTTATGGCTAAAACAAGAATCTGGTCAGATTATGGTTATATAAGTTCAGAAAACCATAATTTTGTAGAAGATGATAAATAGTGCTAGAATCAATTTTTTGATGATTCTAGCTTATTTTGACCTCCAATTGAAAATATAATGGCACCACTGGATTCAGGACAAAAAATCGAGTCAGACGGTGCCGAACCCGATGTCATCGAAGCAACGAACAGCGACACATGGGTCATAGTCTCATGCTGTGTGTGTGGAGGAGCGCATGATACTGTAGCACACTGTATCGAAACTGTAGCATATTGTAGCACGCGTGAATAGCATGTGCCTACCTTTGCACGTGGGGATGTGAATCCAAATTAATGTTTTCCATGTATCTTGCTATCCGGAACTCCGATTTGAGCATTGTTTGCGTCGTTTGATCTGAAATTTAATTTTCTATTTATTTTTCACATAAAATCGAAATTTCTAGTAATTTCTCTTTTTTAGAATAAAATTTTGGATCAAATATATAAAGTCTCATGGATGAGCATTATATGTTAATAAATATTTCACTTTAGTGGGAGCTCGAAAATATTTTTTTTCATGGAAATTGGCTGAAATTTGATTGTATCTCATATTAATCGTTTGTTAATAATCACTAATATTAATTTTATGTTATTTGTCCTAGATGCCTCCCGTTAAAAAGTTGTGGACTAATGAAGAGAGGTTAATGACAAATAGAGCTTGGGTTTCACCTATGGATCTAATTGAGATTAATAATGACTTATCTTATAAAGAATTTATGAAGAAAATGGAGAATTATAAGATGAACCCTAACCGTTCTATATGCCTGAACAAAGAAGGCAAATATGGGGTTTTATCCACTTAATGTATGGAAAAGTGGATACTAAGTATACAAACTGGGATTATTATCAATGGGTCCTCATAAATTCCTTACATGATGATGATAACACTGTGAGGTACAATTTTCTCACTTAAATATAGTAGATTTTATTTTAAGCTAACAAGCCCCTAAAATTTATAATATTTAATTTTAAGAAATGATGACATAAGTAATGACATAAGAAATGATGACATAAGTGATAACATAAGTGATGATGTAAGAAGAAGTATGTAGAAAAAGTTTAGACTTCTTGAATTTAGTAAGTTCTTTATGAAGATTAATCTCAATCATTGATCAAGAGTTGTGGTGGCAAAATCCTAACCCTCTATTAGCCTTAAGAAATTCTATAAATACCCCCCCCCACCTCTCATTTTCAATGCAACTTAGAAATTTCATTCCCTTTTATTCTAAGTCATAATAACAAGAGTAGAGGAATCCTTAACTTAGAAAGGTCTAGAGAAGTTAAGATTAAGAGGTGAGTAACACTTCAACTGTAATGTAAGGACAAAATTCTTTTCATACTTAAGTTCAGTTTTAACAATTCCTTTATATTATGATGGCTATTATAGTGTGATTAGTTATATCTTTATATGGTCGGCCCTGCCGCCTAATATGTAATGCTATGGTCAGTAGATATGTGATGTTATGGTCGAATCTGCCACCTAATATGTGATACTTATACTTCATTATGCTATGGTCGGCTATGCCGCCTATACTAAAGACTCTTGTTTTTTTTTTTTTAAATAATGTTGTGTGTTGATTTTGTTATGCATCGAGGAATTTCAACTGTTATAAGTTGCATTGGATGCATGCATATCATGGACTACATTATGAAGAAGATGTTTCAGAAAATGAATTTATGAAAAATAGGTGGTTGTACTACCAGGTGGCAAAGTTCTAAGGAGGGCAAGCCCTCAAAGCTAAGTTGAAAGAAATCTTTTGGGGACGGCGATACGTAACGCCCAAAAGATCAACTAATGAGGCCCAATGACACACTGTTTAAAGAGTAAAAGTGCCAGCCTTGTAGTGCAGCATACCTAGGGCCCAAATAAAGTTGTTTTGCATTTTCTAAGTTTATTTTAAGAGCTTAATATGGTCATCCATATGCATCATAATTTATACATGCATCAAAGTATTATCTTACTGGGCATTAGCTCACTAAGTCCTCACATTGCTGGTAATGATGTGTAAGGCAAGCTGACGCCAAGTCCTAACCAAGACGAAGTGCATACGAGAATAATAGACCTTGAGATTTTATAATGGGCTCAGCTTTTTTTAAATAAAAATAAACATCTTAGTTTTGTGTAAAATAAAGTTTTTATACTAAGGAGTTTCTGTATGACTCTTACTTTTTGTAAGAAAGTTTTGTTTGTTGTAAACTTTTAGAATTCGCATTTATAGTAACTGTATTTTTAAGTATTTTTTAAAAGTAAATAATATAGTGGAGTGTTACAAACATGCTTGTCTTTAAGGCTCGCATGTTAGAGGAGATTGAGAACCCGTTTAACACATATTATATGCTGAGGTGTGAAATTGAGCTGATTGAGGAGTGTCATTTTACTTAAAAAATGAGGCAAATCTCAGTACTTAGCAATTACACGAACCTTCAGAATGGTAGGCCAATGATAACTTTATGAAATGAGAGTTGTTATGACACTTTTAGACTTAAATTAGTAATACTTAGAGAGTAAATGATGAACTTTTATTGCATTTTAGTTACAATTTGCATGAGTATCCATTTTAGTTTATTTTTAATAAATTGAGTTGTTTTAGAATAATGTGTGTTAGATTATATGTATAATTGTAGGTGACCGAAAGCTCGAGTTATAAGGGAGGAATGCTGCTGCAACAAACTTGTATAAACAGTGAAAGAACTTGACTATAGAGGAATTGAAACAAGTTTGGAACAACACAGATACTGTAGCTGTTGCTGTAGTAATCCTAGAGTAATGACAGACTAGATTTCACGTGCAACAACTAAAAGATTGAGATATAAAGTTTCCAAATATTGAGGATACACGCCACATGCTTTCTGTTGCCTTAATTCTGAGTTATAAAAGAAATACATATGAAAAGAAAAAGGGAAAGCCGTCACCCAAGGAGAATACCGAACATAAATAGTAAGAAAACATAAATTAAAAGATAGTTTTGAGGGTTGTAACAACATTTTGAGGAAGAAATAGAGGCGAAATCATAAGGACCAAGCATATTTAAGTTCTTCTCCTTATTTTCTTATTTTCTATTTACTTAAGGGAATGTATTAGATGGCTATAACAATTTTGTTTGCTATTCTATCACAAATTATTCTATCACATTTTGTCTTAATTGTTTTCATTTCAATTCCTTATTCGAGCTGACCACCCATTTAGAGGATATTAGCTATGAAAGAGCCTAAAAAAGCTCTGACTTAGTGGATCAAATAAAGACAATACTTAGTTTTAGATTGAGTTTCTCAAGTTGAGTAAATCTCAATTTGAATAAGGCCATATTTGATCTAAAATTAGTGATAAACTAAACATAGAGAATCACCTTGTAGGGTAAATGGAACCTAAGACGTTTAATTCTATATTTAATGTTGGGGGTAACAAGTGGTCATTGTTAAGTTGCATTAGGTATAAGGTATCCAACAGGCGATAGCTAAGGATGCATGGGAAATTCTGCCCAGTGCCGTAGTTGATGATGTAGTAATGGTACTATAATTGAAAAATAGTTAAAACCATTAAATGAGTTTATTCACTCAACTACTCCATTCTCATTAGTTACATCCTTGTGTTTGACGTGAGAGTTTTTTTAATTGAATTTTATTTATTGTGTTTTTAGTTTTATTAGTTTATTAGTTTTATAAATTATCTTATTTTAATTTAGAATGAAACTACACTATTAAGATTGCTATAGCAAATCTGATAACATCAATCCTTATAGAGACAATATGAATACTCATCAGTATATTACTTGTTATATACATGTTGCTATAAATTCAAATGCTATTGGTGTCAATGTGCAAGTGTACATAACAAGTAATATAATAATGAATATACAAGATCGTCTCTACAGGGATTGATGTTATCAAACTTGCTACAGCAATCTTAATAGTGCAGATTATTCCAAGGTAAAATGAGACAACTAATGAAACTAATAAAATAACTAAAATGCAATAAATAAAATAAATTAAAGAAAACTCTCACAGCAAACACAAGAATAAAATCAATGAGAATAGGGTAGTTGAGTGATTAAACTCTCTTGATGGTTTTGACCGTTTCCTCTAATTTTAGGCCTGGTTGCTACAGCACTGAGCATAATGCTATTGTATCCTCAGCTGTTGTATGTTGGATGTCTTATATTTATATGCAATATAACAGTGATCAATTGTTATGCCAACATAAGATATAGCATTACATGTTTAGGTTCTATTTACCCTACAAGGTAAATCTCTATGTTTAGTTCATCACTAATTTTAAATTAAGCATGGCCCTTTTAGAATCAAGTAAAACTCAACTCAGGAAACTCAATTTAAAACCAAGTATTGCTATGATATGTTTCACTAAAATAAGCCATTTTTTGATTTTTTTCTTGCTTGCAACATTAAATGGGTGCTCAGCTGAAATAATGAACATAAATAAATAATACCAAAATAAAATGCTATAGCAAACGTGAAATTCAGTCAAGGAACCATTAAAATTGTTTATCACTCAACCACAATTAAATTAGTTCATGGTTTGCGAAAGAAAAATAAACAACAAAGTTTTAGCCATCAAATACATCCTCATAATTAAAAAGTAAATAAGAAAACAAGAGAAGAATAAAAAAAAAGTTTCTTAATTGATCTCCATAAAGTCTCCTTGTTGCAGCTTTAGTTTCAATCTTTGATTCTCTTTTTCTCTTGTTTCTTTTCGGTGTTTTTTCTTAGTTGACAGCTTCTCTCCTTTTTTTTCCTTTGTGTGTGCTTCTTTTATAGCTAAAAATTAGGGTAATAGGAAGTCTAGGGCGTGTATCTTCTAGATGAGGAAACTATAGATCGCAATATGTTAATTACCTCATGTTAAATCTTTTCTTTCAATGCTCCAGGATTGCTACAGTAATGACTACAGTATCTGCACTGTTTCAGACTTGTTTCAATTCTTTTGCAGCCATGTTCTTTAGTTCTTTTTGCAAGCCCATTGCAACAACATCCTTCTCTTGAAATTCGAGCCTCCAATTACCTACAATTATGCATAACATTTAAGCACACAATTATTCGAATTGAAACAAACTTTATTAAAATTAAACTAAAATGGATGTTGATGTAAACTATTATTAAAATACAACAAAACACATCATTTACTCTCTAAGTAATTTGGTTTAATCTTAAAAGTGCAATCATAACTCTCATTTCATAGAGTTATTAGTGTACTTGCACATTGACACCCATAACAATAGAAATCACACACCAACAAGCTAGTCACCTTGGTAGAGGACATTTATTATGGTATGAAAAAACCATAAACATAATCATCAAGAATGAACAATTATTTTTATATGGAAATATACTTGAGTATAAATTAGATGAAAGAGTCTCAAGCAATAAAGAATATCTTAAGAACATGTAGAAGATTCTATGTATTAGCTTGATCATATTAGGTTATTTTATTTGTTTGTTGACTGGTTTTGTTTTAATATTGGTTTTATTTTATTGATTGAACAAAATCTTGTTATATTATTAGTAATCAATTTTTACGTTAGTTGTTGGTCAACTCAATAGGTTTTTTTATGATATCTCATGAATCATTTTGTTAGTGGGAGTTTAAATTGAATTTAATTAATTCAAAATTAGAACTAATAATTTTGCGCATTAAGATCAAATCAATGATGAATATAATAAAGGGAATTTGATTATGATTGGAAGCTTCGACGACCTTTTGATTCCCGATATTAATTCATCCTTTTTTTGTTTATGTTTACAGTAAACTTAATTATTTGTGTGTAATTATTGATTATGTCTTTATTGATTGTATTTTGAATTGTCTCTGTGTTAAAAGAAAGTTGAAATGTCATCTACATCTAAGAACATTGTGGCCGAGCTAAAGAAGAGTGAGAAGCTGAATGGCGATAATTATAATATTTGACACCATAAAATTCAGTATATCCTTATAGAGCAAGAGATTCTAGAAGCTTTAAACAACACCCTAGCTGAGCCTAGTATGGCAATACTGCTCAATATAGAAGGGATCTCGAGGCCTACCAGGTTTGGAAAAGGAATAATAGCAATGCTCGCATAACGATATTGAGCAGTATGTAAGATGACCTCATGTGTGAGTTTGAGAAGTATGAGATTGCTCAAAAGATATGGCTCGCTCTAAAAGACAAGTTCGGTCGCACTTCGAACACTTAGCTGAGAAGGCTTACAATCAAGTTTGATTCGTATCAAAAGTGCCAGAATCATACTATGAGCAGCATCTGAGGGAGATGTAGCACATGATTCACGCACTTAAAGTTGTTGGATATATTCTGATTGATGAACAATAAGTCCAGGCAGTGATAAGATCTTTACCTAATTCTTGGGAACACATGAAGGTGAATATGACTAATAATGAGAATATCAAAATATTCAATGATATTGAGCATCACCTTGAGCTAGAAGCAGAGCACCTTGAGGGGGCAAAACTTTCTGATTATATTTATATGGCCGAATTAAGATCGCGTAAGGCTTCGAGCTTCAAGCGTAAGAGAGGCTATAAGTATAACCAGATGGGTAAAAGATATAATCTTGATCAAAATAAGCCAAATGCTAAGAAGTACCCAAGAGATAAGCGTGCTGGCAAGAAAAAGGATAAATCTAATATGAAATGCTACAATTGTAGCTGGCTGGGTCACATCGCTCGTGAATGCACTGACTCACAAAAGCTGAGACCCAACTCCACTTTATTGAATGATGTTTTGGTTACAAGCTCTGTACTCCTAATTGATTCTCTTCTTATGTGGATTGTAGACTTAAGAGCAACAGATCATATAGCTCATGATCGAGATGCATTTGTAGAGTATTATTGAATTACTCATAAGGATTATATGGATATACGTGGGCAACAACTCTAGAGTTAAAGCAAAAAGAATATGCACCTGCAAATTGACTTTGCATGGTAATCGTATTCCTTTATTACACGATGTCTTATATGCACCAAAGATTTTACAAAACTTGGTTTTTGTTCCTATTCTTCTTGAGTTAGGATATAATTTAAACTTTTATGTTGTTTGTTTGGAGATTTTCTTAAATTCAATCCCTATTGGAAATGGGCATTTGATTAATGTTTTTATTGTATTAGATACAATGCTTGATGGTTTAAGTTATGATAATAATTATTTTTCGTATGTTACTTCTTCCACTAACAATGAGATAGATGTAATTATCTGGCATGCTAGATTAGGTCACATAAAACAAGAAAGAATACATAAACTTGCGAGAGAGAGCTTGTTGGGCCCACTCACCAAGTTTAAATTGCCTATATGTGAAAATTGTCTAGTTGGAAAAGCAGCCAGAAAACCATTTGGCAAAGGAATTAGAACTGAAAGACTATTGCAATTAATCCACTCTGACTTCTGTGGACCAATAAATATAAGGGCTAAATATGGAGCTTTATATTTTATCACATTCATTGATGATTATTCACATTTCGGTCATGTCTACTTGATCTCTCATAAATAAGAAGCATTAGATTGCTTTAGATTATATCTAAACATGGTAGAGAAATAATTAGATAGTAATGTTAATGTTCTGAGGACTGACAGAGGACATGAATACCTTTCGAAACAATTCAAGAAACTGTGTAATGAGAAAGCAATAGATGGACATCTAACTATTCTTGGAACTTCGCAACAAAATAGTGTAGCAGAAAGAAAGAATAAAACCTTATTGGAAATGGTTAGGTCAATGATGGTGTAATCAAATTTTCTAATATCCTATTGGGGAGATGCTTTGTTAACTGCTGCCTATTTACTCAACCGAGTTCATTTGAAATCAACTAGTTCCACTATATGAGTTATGGACGGGTAGGAAACCTGACCTATCTCATCTACAGCCTTGAGGGTCTGTGACTTATGTTTATAACTCCACCCATAAGTTTGAGAAATTAGGAACTAGGAGTAAAATGTGTATCTTTATTAGATTCTCATAACATTCCAAAGGATATATGTCCATTGGTGAACATACAAATGGAACTGTGACTGAATTGGAATCATGAAATGTCAATTTTCTAGAAAATAAATTTCATAGCATCGGAGAATTGATAAGGATTTTCAATTTTATGAATTAGAAGATCCAAATGAGGTTATCACTTCTAATGTCAGTGTTGGCACTAGTACGGATCCTTCCGGGATTGCTACTTTGAGTGGGAGTGAAACACCGGACACTTCAATTCTATTTTAGGAATCAACTCGAATGAGTAATTGTAGGCCAATTCCTCGTCCTCGTTTTAAGATTGAAGAAGAAGCTTTTATGATTACTTCACACGATAGTAAAGAGGCAAATACTTTTAACGAGACCCTTAAATCGTCTGTTAGGGATTTATGAATGAAAGCAATGAAGGAGAAGATGGAGTCAATGAAAGTCAATCAAGTCTGGGACTTAGTTGATATTCCACCTATCCATAAAGTTATCAGAATCAAATGGATTCTCCGAATAAAACGTAAGGTGTATGGAATAATCGAGAGATATAAAGTAAGATTAATCGCTAAAGGCTATACAAAAAAAAAAAGCATAGATTATGAAGAGACTTTTTCTCTTGTAGAAAGGTTTGCTTCCATACGATTGATCTTGGTTGTTGTTGCACATCTAAACCTTGAATTATATCAGATAGATATAAAAACTGCATTTCTAAATAGAGAACTGGAGGACGAAATTTATATGCAACAATTGTAAGGTTTTGTTGTTAAAGGCCAAGATCGCAAGATATGCAAGCTTAAAAGATCTATTTATGACCTTAAGCAATCCTTTAGACAATGGAAGCTTAAATTCCATTAAACTATAGTTTCTTACGGCTTCAGGATGGTTGAGGAAGACCATTGTGTGTGTATTAAGAGGTCTAAAGATGTTTTTGCAATATTAACTTTGTATGTGGATGATATATTGTTGGCTGGGAACAGTAAAAAGTTTGTCAAAATTATTTAAGATTGACTATATTCAAATTTTGACATGAAAGATGTAGGTGAAGCAACTTATATCTTAGGAGTTAAAAATTTTAGGGATTATTCAAAGAAACTTCAAACTTATTATAAAAGTCTTACATTAAGAAAATCCTTGAAAGGTTCAACATGGCTTATTGTAAGCAAAATGATACCCTAATAGCCAAAGGACAATCTCTTAGTCTAGATATGTGCCTTAAAACTTCTCAAGAAAAGGAAAGAATGACTGAAGTTTCTTATACAAATGCCATTGAAAGTCTCATGTATGTTATGATGTGTATAAGGACCGATATCAGTTATGCTATAGGTCTGGTGAGTAAATACCAGTCTAATCCAAGTTAGAAGCATTAGAGTGCTGTCAAGAGGATTTTGGCATATCTCAAAAGTACTGCAAATTATTCTTTATGCTATTAAGGAGGTAGTTTACGACTTATTGGATATTCAGATGTCGATTGAGGTGGTGATCTGGATGAGTGTAAATCGACCTCGGGACATGTGTTCTTGCAAAACAAAGAAGCAATTACATGGAGCAGCAAGAAGCAAAAATGCACAACTTTATAGACGATGGAAGCTGAATTTATTTTGTGTTCTGCAGTAGTGCAAGAAGCTGTGTGGCTTAAGAGATTTATGGAGGACTTAGAGATTAATATAAGTAATATCAGTCTAGTAATTGTCTACTATGACAGTTAAGCTGCTATCTCTTTCTCTAAGGACGCCAAATACTATAGCAGTCAAAATACATTGAGAGTAAATACAATTTCATAAGAGACATTTTGGCAAAAAAAGGAAGTAGTTATACAATATATATCTATGCATAGCATGATAGCTGACCCACTTACCAAAGCTGTAATGAGGGACGTATTCGCCTCTCATGCTAAACCATTGGGGCTATGTAGATTGTAATTTTACATTGTTAAGATATATTTATTTGTTGTGAACATCTTTGTTACATAAATTATTTTGAAATGTTTGTGAACATCTTTGTTACATAAATTATTTTAAAATGTAATAATGTTCAAAGTTCCCTTGTTTCAATTTATTTTGTGAAAGGCATAATTACACACATATGAGAGTATGTCATCAGGTCATGACCAGCTTTCTTACATAAGCAGTCGCCTTAGTTTTTCTGGGAGCAAGTTAAGATGAGACAAATAGAATAATGAAACAATGTGGTTGTTTGAGAGCTAAATAAAAAGAGTTATTTTACAAGTTTTGTTGCCTTGATTAGAATCAAGATGAAGTCTTAAATGATATTTCTCATAGACTGACTATAATGTACCCCACCATTATAGAGACCTAATATAAACCAGATATGAGATCTTATTTTTAGTGCTAAATGAGAGCGTTCATTTTAAGAACTTAGGTCAGACGTTGTAGAAGAGTGATTGGACTAAGATTTGTACAGTGAATTAAATTAATGAGACATACGCCCTAAATGGAAGATTCACTGTAATTCATGTACATATCATGCGTGCTTGGTGACCAAAATGGAAAATGAAAGAATTTCTCTTCTCCCTCATTGTGTAAGTTCCATATGACTTTTTATAAGTAAACTCTGGTATCCTTATTATTATCAAGTATGTTTTTGAGATCTTAGATTGGTGTCTGCTACTTTAGCATGTTATCTATAACCTTGACAGGATTCGGTCTATGAACATGACTAAGAAAGTGATTATTCTGGATTGATGAACATGAGTGTGATAAGAATATTTAATTTTTTCCTTTTATGTGATTCAGTGGTTGACTAATTGTATAATACATATGGTATATTACAATTGTGAATACATAAAGAGATTGCTCAATTTTGGCATACCAAAGAGATTTAGTATGCTTGAATATTAAAATGAATTAAATATGAGATACATGAACATATATTGAAATTCTCTTGCATACTGGTGTGCGATTTCTATTAATATGGGTGTCAATGTGCAAGTGTACACAACAAGTAATATATTGATAAATATTCAGATCGTCTCTACAAGGATTGATGTTATTAGATTTGCTACAGTAATCTTAATAGTGCAGTTTCATCCTAAATTAAAATAAGACAATTTATGAAACTAATGAACTAATTAGACAAAAAACACAATAAATAAAATGCAATTAAGAAAATTCTCACGTTAAACACAAGGATGTAACCAATGGGAATAGAATAATTGAATGAATAAAATCACTAAATGACTTTGACTATTTTTCAATTACAGTATTGTTGCTACAACATCTGCTACATCACTGGGCAGAATCCCTCATGCATCCTTAGTTGTCGCTTGTTGGATATTTTATACCTAATGCAACCTAATAGTGACCAATTGTTACGCCAACGTTAAATATAACATTAAATATCCTATGTTTCATTTACCCTACAAGGTGAATCCCTATATCTAGTTTATCGCTAATTTTAGATCAAGAATGACCCTATTTAAATTGAGATTTACTCAATTTGGAAAACCCAATCTAAAACCAAGTATTTTCTTAATTTGCTCTACTAAGTCAGACCTTTATGAGAATCTTTTTTAGGTAATATCCTCTAAATGGGTGGTCAGCCGAAATAAGGAATTGAAATAAAAATAATTAAGACAAAATGCTATAACAAACATAGAGCAACACACACATATAAATCAAACATCCATTAAGATCGTTTATTACTCA